>NW_020884996.1:1150351-1211110 GCF_003945725.1 Corapipo altera
GCTGTGCTGTGCGGTACCGTGCTGTGCTGTACCGTATCGTTCCGTGCCGTGCCGTACCCGCACCCCCGCCCTGCCCTCCCGCCGCCGCGGGCACCCGCAGCAGCGCTCCGGGGCTGTGTCACCGCGGGAGGGCTTTGACCAAGCCCTTGTGCCTCTCTGCCGTAGGACAAGGAGAAGAAGAAGAAGGAGAGCATCTTGGACCTCTCCAAGTACATCGACAAGAACATCCGGGTGAAGTTCCAGGGCGGGCGGGAAGGTGAGCCCGGAGCTCCTTTGCCTCTCCCTTCGCCCTTCGAGGAAGGCGAGGACTAGCGGGTGCTTTTATTCATTGCTGTGAAGCTTTTCTCCTTCAGCTTTTCCGTTAATCTCCTGGCTGTACTTTTATCTTTGCGTCTCATCAGTGCACCTCTTCTTTTATTAGTTGTCCTTCTTTTATTAGCTGTCTTGACCCGCCTTGTTTCAGCAGGTCTTTTGCATTGCAAGGGCGCGCTTAAAGCAGCAAAGAAACATTTATGGTTGTAGTGATCAATACAACCGTCCTGCCTTTCAGTCTTGCCTTTCATCTCTGAACATGCTGAACGTGCCTGGAGTTCATGGTTCAATATATGTCACCGTGCCTTTCCATCTCTGTTGTCCCTTGCTCTGCAGCTGGGAAGTGCATCCCGAGGCAGCTGTCAGTGCTACCCCCGGGCACTTGTTTGTCTGAGTTAACCCTGTGCTGGTTTAAATGTCCCCACTGGGACCTGATGCTTTTAAGGGTTTGGAAGTTACTTGGACTTCTTACTGATAAGTGTATTTTTAAAACTGGAAGATCTCTGTGTGTAGTTCTGTGATTTATTTGGTGACAAGTCTTGTGGAATCATGATCTGCTTTAGAACAAAGTGCTAGTCTGTCTTTGGTGCCTTCCTGTGAGGCAGTGCTTGTGCTAAAGAGATAAAGTGCTTGGAGGGCACCTGGAAGAGGAAAAGCACTTAAAATATTACACTCCTGCTTAATTTTTTTATCATAAACCTTCATTAAGGGTATTTATTTGATTTTAGGGTCGCTTTTTTATTTTCCTTCATGTGACTTTTATTGATTTGTTATGCAGAAGTATTCTTAAAATGCCCCTGGAATGAGGCTGAAAGCAAAAATGTCTCGAAGAGCATTTTGAAGAATTGACTGAAAAATCTAATTTTCAGTTGGCACAGCACAGACCGGGTTCTGTGCACTTACTGTTGCTATAGAGGGCACTCTTTAGTATCTCTGGTCTCCTTTGCTTGGTAGCCTTGACTGAAAGAAGGAACAGGGCTGCAGAATGGAATGTACCTTTCATGAAGTCTCGAGTTGCTGTATACCTGGTTTTGGTCTCTAATCATCATTTTCTGTGTGGTCTTCAATAGCAAGTGGTGTCTTGAAAGGATTTGACCCTCTTCTGAACCTTGTGCTGGACGGTACCATTGAGTACATGCGAGGTAAGTAATATGCAGCCTGTGGAAAGCTTCCCTTTCCCTGAGTGATTTGGTTTTTAACAGAAATCTTATGGATCTATGAGTGAATAAGCAGAAACTGCAAGTTGACTGCTTACAAGGTAACACCTGAAGCTTTGGATTTGCTCCTAAAAGGGATTTTTAAAAGATGTGTAGTGCATTTTTATTGACTATAGTGATATCTCACAGGTGGTAGAACTGGGTAATGTGTGTTTGTCTGTCTTGATCCACAGCCCTGTTGGGTCCAGTCTGAGAATGCACTGGTGTTCTCTGTCCCTAATATATTCTGAAGTCAGGGTCTTTTTCTGATTTGCACTGATCTCCAAATGTTTATCTAAAGTGATTTTTTAAATGGGACCAGGAGCTTTTTTTAATCACTTGCACATGTGCTGTTGGTTGGATGAATGAAAGGGCCTTTGAATACTTTAATAAATGTGTTCTGCTTTTCTGTTGTGTACAAAGCAAAGTTCTTTATTGCTCACTGTGGCACGTCCTGCTTTGAAAATTAGTAAATCAGTGATGTCTTGAAGCCATCAGATACTACTGCTGCCTGAACCATGTAGTCCATGTGTTCAATGCAGAGACACCTGGAAAAAACACGTGTGTAATTTGGTTTCTTTTTCTTAATTTTCCTGTTGTAACTGTGGATCTCTGCTTTTCAGATCCAGATGACCAATTCAAATTGACAGAAGACACACGTCAGCTGGGACTCGTGGTTTGCAGAGGGACTTCTGTGGTTCTTATCTGTCCACAGGATGGAATGGAAGCTATTCCAAACCCTTTCATTCAGCAACAAGATGGTTAATGCTTTCTTTGGATTGTCTCTGAAGGCTTCAGGGGTGCAAGTCATTGGAGAAAACTATCAGTGTGTGAGAAGCTTCCTGTTTTGGGGAGGGAGTTTGAATGTGTATTTGTTAGTGTGAAAAAACAGTCAGCTTTTATTTTTGTGGCTCCCCATAAATTATGTGAGGATGGGGCATGCAAGAGTAAGTACACCAGCCCCAAATGAGTGTGTAACTACATTGTTTATAGCTGACAGGAGAGAACAAACTGTCATTAATTTTCTGAGACCCCCTTGATCTTGTGAGTTTTGAAACAAACCCATTAAATTAGTTAAGAATGCCCTGAATACTGGTTATATTCTTTACATTTTTAAATACATTAAATTGTATTTAATCTAAATCAAAACCTAAATACATTAAAACATGTTTTTCTTCCTCTTAGATGTCAGTACTCAGCTGGGAAGCATTGTGCTGTATTCTTCCTGCTGTTGAGTTCAGTCTCTTTTGTGCAGGGAAATTACCTTCCTTGTTTAGTACTGTGTCACCACCTTGGCAGGGGATGTAGCCAAGAAGGTCTTTTCCAGCACTTGTTCCAGATCTGGTGCACTGTGATCTGTGTGTCAGCTGGCTCACACATTCCTTCAGAAGGACTGGGCTAACTTGTGGGATGATTCTTTGTTGAGTAACTTGAACCTTATAGAGGTATCTGTTTGATACTTGGAATTTTAGGGGAAGAATATTTAAAATTCCGATGTTCAGTTGTCGGCAGTGCTGGAAATACTGCATATTTTTATATTGTAGCTATCCACTGATGGTTCTGCTTGTTATAACTTGATTTGTAAGTAAACATTTTTATTTCTTTTTTTATACTGCAGAAAATGCAAGATTTGAGGAGTTTTGAGTGAATAAATACAAATGAATCTGTTTCTAAATGTCTGGTTTTCAGTCTGTAAAAGTGCACTTCCATTACAGTTCTCCAGCCATAAATCTAAACAAAATTTGTTCAGGGAGTACATAAACATGCAGAATCAGGAGGGACCAGAGCAGAAGCCATGCTCCACTCGGGCAAGAAATCGATGGGAAAGACCTGAGAGAATCTGGTCCCTCTTCTGAGACTTGTGCATCTCTGTCAGGCATTTTAAAGACTGCCCAGCCAAGGATGTGTGACCTCCTGCCACCTGCTTTTCCTGAGGACCCCTTAGGAGGAGGCTGTGGCAGAGTCAATTGTTCTGGTGGCAGCAGCAGTTTTGTTCCTGCCAAGGACAGGTTTTACTGCCTGTTATTTTGGCCACAGCACTGTGCTCCCATTCAGAGCCTGTCCTGGGTCAGCTCCGAAACGGGTGGGAACTTGAAATTAATTCCAGTCCAGTCAATCTGACTTTTCCAGGAGGCTCTGAAACTGGGGACCAGGTGTCTTATGTGGCATATTGCCTGTATGAACTTGGGTGCTGCTGGTTTTTAATCTCCTGGGGGCTCATCCTTTGGCTCACAGAACTGTCTGTAGAGCAGTGCTCCTCACGATGTAATTTCTTTCTAATGCTGCAAAACTTGTTCATGCAATTGCACAGTTCAAAAGAGAGTCCTTATTTAGAGAGGTAGGAGCAGAATCTGCTCTCCATCAGTGTGAGCAGGGTCTTGAACTGTTCTTTAGGTGGGAGAGAGATTTCTGGGTGTTGAAGCCAGTAACATGCACTGTCTCTGCACTCTCTGGGTGTAGCATCAGAAACGGACCTGCTGAGGCTCTCTGGAGGGAATTCTGGGCTCTCAGGGCAGAGAGATCTGCCTGGAGTCAGGGATCAAGTGTGTAAACTGGAGAGGAGCATGTTTCCAGCATTTCCTGCTTGATAGCTTGCTTAGTCTTCATTGCAAGCTGTGTGGCTCCCTTTGCAGTGCAGACTTTGAGGGTATATTTGGGAGCCAAGCAGCTGAAAAGAAGAACACAAAAATGACAGGGGACAGACATTTTAGCAAGGCCTGTTGTGACAGGACAAGGGGTAATGGCTAAAAGAGGGGTGATGCAGACTAGAAGATATTTTTTATGATGAGGGTGCTGAGGCCCTGGCACAGGTTGCCCAGAGCAGCTGTGGCTGCCCCATCCCTGGGAGCATTTAAGGCCGGGTTGGATGGGGCTCTGAGCAACCTGCTCTAGTGGAAGGTGGCCCTGCCCATGGCAGGGGGGTTGGTTGGAACTGGATGACCTTTAAAGGTCCCTTCCAAACCAAACCATCCCAAAGTTCTATGATTCTATATATGAATTTTAAGAGTGTATATGCTTCTGCTTGCTGAGCTCTGCTGAGAACTGGCACCAAGTCCTGTTGGTTTGGGCTGTTCAGGTAAGGGTTCTGGTCACTATGCAAGTTCAAGGTCACTATGCAAATACCTCCATTTGCCTTTGGAAAAATTTGCTATGGCATCAATGAGCTGCTGCTTGTCCTACATTTGTGTTTGTTTAGTGCATTCAGATTGAGGATGACTAAACATGTGAAGCTGTCTGGGTTTGAATGGGGGGCTCCTTCCCTTCCTCTCTTACTAAAGTTAGATACATAGTAAAAACTGCAATCACTCTGGAATTCGATATTAAACTTGAACTGATGAAAGGTGTGGTAATGCTTACTTTTTTCCAAATGGCTTCAATGTTTCTGTACAACTTCCTGATACTCAGTGCTTAGGAAGCTTGTGGTTGTTTCTGCTGTTTTTTCCAGGCTCTTTGCTTGGCTAACAGCCCCCTGATTTGCTGTGGTCTTACCTGATGAAGGCAGACGCCAGTCAAATCTGCATTTTTTGGTCATACAACTGTTCTGCAATTGCTGTTCTGAAAGCAGCAGGAAAGACTGAAGAGCAAAGCAGGAGAGCAGAAAACATTCTATTTTTAGGGGAAGATTGGCTTATCTCATATTCATTCTAGCCAGGGGGATAATGTTTCCAGAGACCTCACACAAGTAAGGGCCGCGTGAAGACTGAGTTAATTTTAACTGCCTGGCAGTCCACAGGCATGGAGCCTTCACAGGAGCCTCAGGAGCTGGGACCTCAGACAGAAACGATTGCAGACACAGTTCTTGAGGTTGGAGAGAGACTGTTTCAGGTCAGCCGCAGGGCGCTTTCCATGCACAGTCGTTACTTTGAAGCCATGTTTTTTGGAGGGGCAAGAGAGAGCTCTGAGCAGCACATAGTGATCCAAGGGATCGATGCAGTGCCTTTTCAGGCTCTACTCGAGTTCACTCGCACAGCCCAAGTGCTTATAGGTCAAGAAAATGTGACCAGTTTACTGGAAACGGCTGATTTTTTCCAGTTTGACAGGGTGAGACTGTTGTGTGAGAAATTTCTGGAGAGAGAGCTGCACGTTTCCAACTGCCTGGGCCTGATGACCTACTCGCAGCAATTTGCCTTCACAGAGCTGTATGAGTCTGCTGTGAACGTGGCTGTCACTCACTGGGGGGATGTGATGTGCCAGGAGGAATTTAAGGCACTACCCAAAGAAATGCTGATGCAGCTCCTAAAAAGTGACGACCTCTTCGTTTCGCGAGAAGACGTGGTTTTTGACAGTATTATGAGGTGGATAATGGAGGACCCAGCAACGAGAGAGGAAGAATTTCTGGATTTGGTGGGTGAAGTCAGGGTTGCTTTTCTGAGTTTGTCCTTCCTCGATCTCTTGGTGAAACGCAGCAAGCACCGTGGAGAGGCAGATGTCTTTTCCAGACTAATAAAGAAGTTAGACTGCTGTCCTCCACCCAGCTGGCAAAATCCCAAACTGTGTCCTTATGCTGGTCGGAGCTATGACACCTTATACGTCCTGGGAGGAAAGCATGACAAGGAACAGCAAGAATTATTTCTCTTTCTACCTAAAACAGGGACCTGGCAGGCTTGTTCTCCTCTGCAGCGCCGGAACCTCACCCAGTACGCAGTGGCAGCAGTAGGTAACTCACAGAGGAGGGAGACTGAGCACATGCAAACAGAAGTTGAGACAGAGAATCCCTGCTGCAGGGAGTCCAGCTGCTGCTGTAAAACTGCTGTGCTCAGCATTGCTAAAACCTCATTCGTATTGGTGTTCATATTTGCTGAAAGAATGGTTCTGTTTTCCTTGGTCCTGGGAGAATGCTAGACAAGGCTGAATATTTCTTTTCATGTAGCAGAAACTGTGGAGTCTGTTGAGCTCCTTACATTGGCTTCATCTACAGTGAATCAAAGGACTTGATTTTGAGCAGTGTTATTTTTTTTGCCTTCTCTTTCGTGGTGGTTTTGGCAGGTGTCAGGCGACTTCTGATTTACAGTTGCCATTATGTTAAACTTATCCGTGGACGTTAGGAAATCTCTATGCTTGGAGATGAATTTCAAGAAAGTTCAATACCATGGCTTCCTATATTAGTGTTAGTGATAGTCTCATTTCAGGTGGGAGTTTGGAAATGAGATACTCAGAGGTTCTTTCCAACCAGTGTTGCCACGAATCTGTTCAAGAGTGGGAGCAGGCTTGGAAGGAATCCCTTCATCCCATGGGCCCAGTGTATCTGTGAGGATGAGGAGTCAAATACTGCAAACTGGTTGATAGAACAGTGATGTTCTCTGCTCATTTTGCACCTCTCTACTACATCCCAGGACGAAACGAGAACCCCAGCTCTCAGGAGCAATTTTTAGCTTTCGTGTGACTGACGCTTTTCTCTGCTGTCTTTCCAGGGAGCTTCCTTTTTGTGACAGGAGGATATTTCCGGGATGAGTTTGTGTGGTACAGTGTGGATTGGGTGCTCATCTACAACTGCTTGGACAACAGCTGGCTGGAAGGGCCAGCCATGAAGAAGTCCCGGAACAGCCACTGTGCAGTGGGAGCAGGGCTCTACCTGTACGTGCTCGGAGGGAGCACCGAGGAAGGGATAACCCCCACAGTGGAGCGCATGGCTTTGGTGGAATCAGAGTGGGAAAGCATGAGCCCTATGGCTCAGCCTGTGGAGAGGGGTGATGCAGTCAGTGTGGGAACCAGGATCTATGTGGTCTGTGGCCTGGATGAGAATGGACATGTGTATGATGGAGTGCAAAGGCTGAACACGGAGACAGACAACTGGGATGTCATCTCGTTCTCCCCGCTTCCAAGGTAAGAAATAATATTCTGGGACCTGGCAGAAGAAGAAAGGTTCTAGTGTTGGTCCTGCTTCAGGAAGAAGTTGGACTGTAGAAATCCAGAAGTCCTGTCCCTGCAACACTTCTGTGATTCTCTGTTTAAATGGGACTCTTGATTTGAGGAGCACGGTCATACTGAATATTTCAGGGGCCAGATCTTTCTGCTGATTCTGATCAGGGGTTTCTTCCCTCCCAGGTATGACCTCTGCATCACATCCCTGAATGGGGCTCTGTACACCATAGGAGGGGGAGCTTTTCGATTTGATGTGGAGACCGATGAATGGACCCAGGTGAACGAGGAGTGCTTGACTCAGAAGTTCTTCATGGGATGCAGCACTGTGAACGGACGAATTTATCTCCTTGGACAGAGGAAGGGGAACAGTGCCCTCCCCACTGTAGTCCTCTTTGATCCCTACACTGATGTGTGCCAGGTCATAGATAACAAACTCCCTTGCCCCCTTCCTATTCACGGCTGTGTCTCTGTGCGAAGATTCGATACGTGGGTGTGAGCGGTGCCAGATCCACCACAAACAAAAAGTCACCTGCTTTACAGCTGAAGGGAGTTAGACTGCATCAAGTTTGGCCTGTGAAATTTTTTAATTTTGAAAATATATTTGTTCTTTTGTAACTTTATCTTTTTTTTTTTTCTACAAATGAACTCGAAGGAAAAGCCGGTGAAAAACTTCGTGTCTGCACAAAGGCTGAAAGTCATTATTGAAAATGGTACATAACCTCCTCAGGGTTGTTGCTAAATAAAGGGCTGCTCTGACCTTGAAGCTCTGTGGCTCTCTGTCCTTTGAACAGCTGGAAGAGACAGGAAAGTCACTGCATCAGTGTTAGAAAATATTGTAGGATTTAAATAATAAATCAAATGTGTGTCAAGGGAATCTTCAGCAGGATTATGAGCTCATAGTGATTTAGAACGGAGCAAAAAAACCCCCCAACAATTATTGTCGTCAAGCCATAGCCAATCAATATCATTACCATTTTAGCCTGAAATAAGCAAGTTTCACAGGTTATGTAATTATGGCTAAAATTACCTTTGTTCTAGGCTGGAGAGCACCACAGCAGGAGGGAGGCTATTCTGGATTTATGCACTCAGGTATGTGATAACAAATATTTGTACATTGGGGCACTTAAGAGACTTGCTTCAGTTCGCTTAGTCCTCACTGGATTAGTTGCTGCACAGACTCAGAACAAAAATCCCCATCCCAAAGCACTGAAACGAGGGTGCAAGGAGCAGGGACCTGCCTGTAGCTGTGCTTAAAGACTGTGTGTAAGGAAGTGGGTTTGCTGGGCAGGACTATGGGCTTAGAGCAGTGGGGGGTTGATCTCCAGGGGTGCTCAGGCCTCCCGAGGATGGGGAGGCTGAGAGAATGATGTCACAGTGCATGCTTAGCTGAGAAGAGGAGAGTCCAACAGCACCGACCTGGGGTGCTGCACTGCCACCCTTACTGTCACCTGTGCTGGCAGAGTCTGTTCTTGGATGTGACACAGCAAGGAAAATGCACTCGAGAGAGTTCCTGAGCTGAATGATTAACACCTCCAGAGAATGGGGGAGGTCTTAAAAACGGAGAGGTGTTGGTTAAAAGCAACCCTGCCACTGTGAGAGCTGTGTCAGGATGTCCTGCAGATGTGGAGCCCTCCCAGTCCAGGCTGGCTTCCCCTCAGGGTTGAGGGTCCCCATGGTGGTGCTGCAGCACTGGAGGCTGGGCCTGTTCTCTGTGCCCAGGGGCCAGCTGTGGCCTGAGGGCTGTGTGAGTCTTTTAAAAGCTTTAGTTCTCATGTGTCATTTGAAGCTTTAAAAGAAAGCATTGTACTCAATGGACAGGGTGAAATAATTCCTGGGCAAACACCAGGGTTTAATGAAGGGTCTCGTGCCCCCAGCAAAGTGCAGCTATTGGGGTGAGGTGACACCCTGCTCAGGGCTGGTGCCCCACAGGGATGGTGCCTGCCTGCCCTCCAGCATTGCAGCCTGCACACCTGAACTCCACAGTCCTCCAAGGGAATGCTGGTTCAGCCTCTGAGTTATGTGATGTTAGACCTCCAGCAAGTTTCAAAGAAGATTCCCCTGCTGACATAAGTTCTGATATTCTAAAAATCTCCTGCATCATGCAAAATGTACATAAACAAAGCTTTTTTGGTTTAGGTGTAATTAATATTTTATGTTGACTTTAAAATTTTATGTTCTACTATAAATTCTGAAAATCAAATCAGATGCAATAAATTGCAAGGTGAAGCATCATCCAACCCCTAAACTACCCTTTTAAAATGTTAGTGTTATAACGCTCCTATTTTCCAGTTTTGAAAATGAAATATCAACAAAATTAATACATCCATATGGAAAGTTTCTATCTATTATTTATAATTATAATTTCTGGTAGAAAAATGTGCCTTTGGAAGAGTTTCAGTTCCTTTCAATTTCAGAAGCCTTCTTCCTGAGTAGACATTCAATTAGCAAAATATTTTAGGCCCATGAGCTATTTGTATAATTCATACAGCACACACAACTTCTATCAGTCGTCCAGGCTTTATTTGCAGAAATGATTCATCCCAGAGCCTGACTATTTTATGCTGAAGAAGTGAAAACTTATTTGCCACTTAAGCCAATGCCTTTCACATGCAAGTCCTTTCATAAAGTGGCTGGAGATGGTGTCACTGTTTTCTGAAATTGCAAATAATTTAAATCTTCCACAGTTGAAATTTATTATGTCATTAATCTCTTGGGAAGACCTTGAGGTAAGTGTAGAAAGGTGTCATAACTTCAGCAGCTTGTTCAACCCCTCTTCTCTTTTCAGAGTGAGACTTTGGCTGGCAGACCCTTTTTTTTCCCCACATGAACATCATAGAGTAGTAGTAAAAGAATGGTCCTAACAAGAGAATTGTAGAAAATATCTCCTGAAGTGACTTAACTGCCTATAAACATGATGAAGAAATTCATCTCCACCTAGGCAGTGGATGCTGCCTCAGGCAGACTGTGGTGAAGCCTCTGTGAGCTTCTCAGGCCTCTCCCCCAGCTTCTGTTCAGCCTTCCTGCACTCCAGAGTCTGCCTGGCTCCTGGTGTTTTGCAGCAAGCCCTGAGTTATTCTTGGTTCTTTGCTGGATCCTCTGCTTCGCTCCCGTCACTCTCTTCGGTGTCACTTCTGGCATCTTGTCTTTTCTGAAGAAAACAAAGTCGGTTGAAATGAGCTGCAAATGAGCTCTAATATATCATGGTATATATTAGAGAGGACTAGAGCTGTTTTCATTCACAGCCCTGGGGGGGGGGGGGGGTAGCCTGGCAGCTAAAATAATAATAACAGGTGTGATCATGTCCTTAAAGCCAGTGCTGCAACTGTCCCTGCGCTGGGAGGTTGACTCAGGCTGCCAGAGGTTGGCTTAGTTATGATTTCACCTAACTTGTAATGTGACCTTCTGAAAATAAGTTAGTATTTATTCTACATATAGTTATTCTGCATATTTTCCTGTGCAATTTATTACTGCCGAAACTGTGAAAGTCAACACTTATTTGTCCAGCGAGTGTATGCACTGGGCTCCTCATTTTGCAACCCTCTGCAACCTCAGTGAGCATATCCTCCATCATTTCCTCAGAAAAACTGCTTTTTATTGTAATTTAGCTTCGATAAAGGGGTACTTCAAGGTAAGCTGAAGGCATAACACCAACACCGTGGGGTTTTTTTTGCTGGCCACAGGTCCCCAAAGCTTTCACAGATCTTCTCAGATGCTCCCACGATGCCATCTGCTTGTGCTAGCAAGGCAGGCCAGGGAGCTGCCCTCTCTGATGACAACATTTCTCCCAGTGGTCTCTATACAAGCTCTGGCATGCATCAAGAGCCTGTGGAAAGTACCCAAAACCCAGAGATGCAAATACACAGTGTGCTGTCTACCAGGCTCACCTGGTTGCTCCTTCCTTACTCCACTTTGGACATACCAACAGATTCCTGTTCTCCCAAACCACAGACTAAGAAGCTGTTGGGCAGTGAGGGGAAAGGACTGTGGATGGCTCCCATGTCACCAGGACACAGCTGCAAACCAGCAGTGAGCTCCTGCTCTGATTTCTGTGAGCTAAGTTATCCACACAGCTCCCAACATGGAACTCTCGGACTCTTTGTTGGGCACTCCCATTTCTCACCCACCCCTTCCCTGCAGGCAGGCAGGAAACCTGGACCTCGTGGTCTCTCATGAGTGGTGGTGGTGGCACAAAAGAGAAAGACTTTTCATACCCCACCACAGAGGATGACACTGAAGATCATGTGGATGATCAGATAGGACCAGAAAATGTGTAGCAGCTGCAGGACCCCCAGGAAAGCATTTATCAGGCAGCTTATGGGGAACAATGGAAGTTTTGTCACAAAGTAATGGTATACACTGTGGGAAAGAGAGGGAGAAGGAAGTCAGAAGACACAAGACTAAAGCAGGCCAAGTGTCTTCACACTTACAAGGGTCAAATATCTTTCTGGGAAACGACTTGGCTGGTGTGTCCCCAGGGCAGAGCTGAGCTGTGCCAGGACTGCACCATCAGGCTTCACACTCTGCCCAGCTCTCTCAAAGCATGAGAAAGACATCCTAACCATTCCCAGTACCACAAGAGCTCATGAGAAATCACCCGCTGTGGCTGCATGTAAACATCTCATCAGATGAGCCCCCAGGTGAGAGGCAGCCCCTGCCTAGGAGAGATGGTGAGAGTGTGGGAATGGAGGGGTAAATGCTGTGGCTCTAGATTAATTGAGATAATTAACTAATATAATTAATAAAGTTAAAGCCCTATCGGTTTTTCTCCCCTTGGGTTCCTCTGTTCCAGTTGAATTAATCTTTGAACTTACCTGTTGTGTCCCATTCTTTGCCTTTCTTCCTCTCAGCATGGAGGGTCACCTCTCCAGGAGCTCAAACAGTGCACAACACCCGTGTTCAGAAAACAGCAAAACGTAACTTACATTAATGGGAAAATGACAAGCCGGGAGATGATGAAAACCACAGCAAAAGCAAAGAAAACAGCATCACAGACCCGCTGCCACTTCAGGTAATGAAGCATCTTGGCAAGCTGTAAAGAAACATTGCTGTGTGTCCCTTGTGCCTGTGTTCTTCTCCTAAGGGCTGAGGGATTTCCCACATCCTGCAAGGGTGACAAGGGCTTGTGGGGATGTGTCCCAATCCCTTTGCATCCAATTACTTTTCCTCAAGAGCAGTAGGTCTGGTAGTTCCTAAATGTGCTTTCACTGAAGTACGTGTCCCACTCGTGGGGCACCACATCAGTGTGTGAACACGGTTCCCAGTGCTGCCCACAGACACAAGCACAGACTTGAGACTGGGAGAGCACCTTTTTACATGGACAACAGTTTTAAACTAAAAGAGGAGAGATTTAAATTAGATGTTAGGAAGAAATTCTTTACTCAGAGGGTGGTGAGAGGGTGGGTTGCCCAGAGAAGCTGTGGCTGCCCCATCCCTGGGGCATAGATGGTTGGATGGGGCTTAGAGCACCCTGGTCTAGCAGAAGGTGTCCCTGCACATGGCAAGGGGTTGGAATGAGTTGGGCTTTCAGGTCCCTTGCAACTCAAACCATTCTGTGATTCTATGTGAGAGTTTAACGCACCTCTAAAATGTAATCGGAGGCATCATGGACCAGCATGACCATCACCCCAAACCGGATCATGTTGGCACAGTAGGAGACAAAGATCAGAGTGATGGTGGCGATGTGGTGGATGATCTGTTCCTTAAAGTCCTGGCATGAGAAGGGAGATTGTCAGCCTTACCTTGACCTGGCAGCACCTGTTCCTATCATGCTGCCTCCTCACTAGGCTGTGTCAAACACCTCCACAAAGCAGCAGTGCTCCCCACCCTACTACAGCTCTGTGCAGTCTCCACTGCAGAACGAGGTGAGGGCAAGGTTGGATGCTGGGTACAGGAGGTCATCTCATCCCACGCTGCAAAAGTCACACATGAATTTACAGGACCCTAATCAGAGCAGCCCAAGTCCTTCCCATGAGGAGACACAGCCCTCCAGTGCAGGCAGCACCTGAGACCAGAGCTGGGAAGGGCTGTGATGCCACATCCACCCAGAGTCTGTCCTTTGGCCAGGTATGGGGACCCCCGTGTGAGCCCCCAGCCCTCCCCCAGCCCCAGAGGCAGGGAGGCCACACTGTGCATAAGCAGGGCCCAGTGCAAGGTGCAGTGGTGGGATATGAGTGCTGGAGGGGCTCAGTGCTCAAGGATCTCCACAGCAGCACACGTGCCCTCCCCTTTGCAGCCCTGGGGAGCTGACAGCAGAGGGGACAGGCTCATGGTGGTGACTGACCGAGCCAGCAGGTCGTGGTCGTGCTGCTGTCACTCACCTTCCTCTTCACATCGAAGGGCAGAGTGGCCACGAGTGAGCAGTAGAAGGAGAGCTCCAGGAGGTAGAACCAGCCCAGTGCAGGTGGGAGAGGCTGCAAGATAAGCAACAGGCAGCGTGATGGCCCTGCTTAGCCCTGGGGGACAGGAGAGGGGAAGGGTCTTCCTGGGGAAAGCCCCTTCATTCAACCTGCATTTGGGACAGCAAGGCTTGGTCATCCCTAAATTTTCCTGTTCCCAGTGACTGAACCATTTGCTGATGCACTGACAGGCCGGTCCAAACCCAGGACCAGCCTGGCCAGCCTGCAGAGGGACTGAGAGCAGATGGGATCTCCCCTCTTCAGGGGGTCAGACACCTCATCTCCATCCCTGCTTTGAGACATCAGATGTCCTGACCACCTGGTCCCTTTTGTGGCCACACACACAGAGCCACTTCCAGCCAGGTTTGGGTGACAAAGAAACTCATGAGAAGTGGTGTCTGCTCAGGACAGAGCTCCCCATGCTCACATGGAGCACCTGTGAGGAGCTTGTCAAGCAGGTGGAGCCAAGCTGTCATGATGTGAGGATGAGAGATGAGAGGAGTGTTGAAAGAGAACAGGTGGATATAAGGAGTTATAAGGATAAAGTTTTTAATCATGAGGTTGTGCTGTCTTCATGCTTGAATGTTTTCAAAACTAAACTGGAGAAAACCTGGGGTAACCTGGTCTGATCCCACAGCTGAGTGCTGCGAGCTGGATGTTGGGCAAGAAACCTCTTTATCCCCCTTCCACTATGAATCATCCTGTGATTCCATGTACCTGCTGCTCACCTGTTGTGGAAATTTCAACCAGCACACGGTGGGGTCCCAAAACCAGGGCTTCTGTTCAGAGAGAAGGCAGCAGTAAGAAACCATAGCCTTTTAATGACATATGATGAGCACTGGCAGAGATACTACAAGGACTCATGTGCCCATGCTAGATCCAATCTGGCTCTGAGCTTTAGAAAAAGTGGTTGGGAAAGTGCATTTGTCATTAGAGAATGCACAGGATGTCACACAAAGGGTCGTGATAAGGAGTGGGCAGCAGCCAGAGTCAGGACAGGGTCTGCTCTTGTCTGAGATACAAGAGCTGTGTGGGGGTATCTGTGGTGAAGCACTTACACAAGGATCTAAGACAAGGACAGCGTGGTAACATCACTGACTCCTAGCCAGGTCCACCAAGGGAGAGGGGAACTGCTATGCTGGATCAGGATTAGGGATTGTTCTGCTCCATCCCCCTGAATTTGTCCTTCTTTGTCTTTGGACACATAATCATGGCCACACATCATCTTGGGCTCTTGGGAGTGGCCTGGGACCATCAGCTTCATTTGCAGTGAACAAGGTACCCTTGAAAGGTGTCACTTCACAGCATCACCCTGCTCACATACTTACATCATACAGAAGAGCCAGTCCGGAGAAGAACGAGGTGAAATAGAATATAAATCTCCAGCTAAAACACAAAACAAGGAATTAAGACCTCCTCCAGAGTTGGAATAGCTCTCCAGGCTGTGTCCAGGATGCCCACAGGGGAACCTATGCTTGTTTGGACAGGAATTAGCAGAATCTCAGCTCCATTGGCACAGCAGGTGTGTGCTGTAAGGCAACAAGGTCCCCACAGCCCACCCAGGCTCTGCTGTGGCCCTCACTGTGCCCAGATCCCCTGTGCACTCCAGCAGTGGTAAAGAGGATGCAGCAAGACTGCCAAGATGCCTCTCCCTGTCACCTTTTGCTGTGTGGGTGTTTGTAGGTCACCTGTGCTTATACACCCCAGCCTCTGGAAGGCACCTAATTTTTCCCAGTGATGGCACAGGAGTACTGGGGGTTTTATCCCTCTCCTCAGAAATGCTGCAGTACAGAGCATTGAACAAGCTTTTAGGGGGAGAATATTTTTGAAAAAGCACAGTAACAGGATTCAAGCACTGAATAATTCATTTTTCAGAAGGGGAAGGACAGCAGATCTCTTACTTGATGGGGGTCTTTGTGTTCACACATCATTAAACCCCAAGGTGAGAGCCAGAGATAATCTGATTCTTTTGATCAAGACACTTAGTGACTGCCTCTCCATCCTGACTCCAAGTCTTACTGAGATGTGCAGGAAGATTTCATGTAAGAGAGCAAACAGCTTGAGGAAATGGAATGAAGATTTTGGTGCTTTCTGGTGGTTTTCAGGTTTTGCCTCCCCCTGTTCATGGCTTGCACTGCCTACTAACTGCACTTCGTGGATTTATTTCATGCCCAAAGATCCATGCTGACAACATCTTAAAATGCTAATTTTGTGTCAAGATCATCTTGAAAAGAAGCGAATGCATTTTGAAAATGGCTTGAGTGCTCAAAATCCCTCCAGCATCTGAGATTTAAACCTGTTCTCCATCAAGGCCACTGGACTCTGTTGAGGCAACTTTTAAAGTTAAAGGAAGAGAGGGGAGGGAAGGGAGAGAGGGGAGAGAGGGAAGAGAGGGAAGAGAGGGAGGGAGGAGAAGGAGGGGAGGGAGGGGAGGGAGGGGAGGGAGAGGAGCCAGAGAGGGAGGGGAGGAAGGAAGGGAGGGAGGAAGGAAGGAAGGAAGGGAGGGAGGAAGGAAGGAAGGGAGAGAGGAAGGCAGGGAGGGAGGGAGGAAGGGAGGGAGGGAGGGAGGGGGGGAGGGAGGAAGGCAGGGAGGGAGAGAGGAAGGTAGGGAGGGAGGGAGGACGAAGCTGGCAGTGCTGCAGGGAGGGGACAGAGGCTCTGTTGGCAGCCTCAGCTGGCAGCAGGTTTCCCTGGGAGAGCGTTTTGGGTAAGGACAGGGCAGAGGGTGGTGATGATGTGCAGACCTGTTGGAGGCCTCCATCACTAAAAGCCTCCCCTGACCCACCCACCTGGCCTCACAGAACTTCTTCATCAGCCTGGGCCGGTCCTGGGCCCGCCGGAGCCGGAACCAGGTCTCCACCTTTCTGATGGGCAGGTCACTTTGCTTGGCCAGTGAAATCAGGTCCTCCTGCAAAACAGGGCAGGGAGGCAGGACTGAGCCTTCTGGAGGCTGCTGGTCCCTGTGTGAGGGGAAGAGCTGTGCTCCCACGGGATGCCCATCCACCATTCCCCAAAGAACACCTTCCTTTGGAAAAAAATTGTATCAATTCTATTTGCATTTGTGAACTCCCAGATGACTGTGGCCCTTTTTAAACTCTAATTCAGACGTATCTAAATGCAGGTTCAGAAAGAAGCACGGCCTCTCCCTGGTTGAATTTTAGCAGCTGTACACAATGGGATGTAATGTCTGGGTATAAAAGTCTAAATACTTTTTTTTCCACCTCTGATACAATTTTGACTGATAATTATCAGCTGCAGATAACAAACCTGAAGATAAAAAGAATTTCAGCTTGTGATGGTAAAGAAACAAGCAGATAATTCACTCGGTAATGTCAGCAAAACCATCCAGCTGTTGGAGTGGCTGCACAGTCACAGGCTCAAAGACATAAATTTCAACATCCTCATTTTCTCCATTAATTCCAAATAACACTACATAAAGTTTATAAATTGTGATTAAAATGAATGTAAATATGACCTCACGAGCATTTTTTAATTATTCGGACAAAGCTTCATACAGATTTAAGTAAAAAATTATTTTTAAAATCCATGCATCAGCATGAGTCAGGATCCAGGCCCAGAGAGTGGTGGTGAGTGGAGAGTGTCCAGAGAAGGGAACGGAGCTGGGGAAAGGTCTAGAGCACCAGGATTAGCTGGGGGGGCTCAACCTGGAGAAAAGGAGGCTCAGAGGGAACTTTCTTGCTCTCCACAACTCCCTGACAGGAGGGTAGAAGAAGATGAAATGGACTCAGATTGGGTCAGGGGAGGTTTAGACTGGAAATACCTCAAGCCCTGGCACAGGCTGCCCAAGGCAGTGGTAGAGTCATCATCACTGGAAGGATTTAAAAGATGTGTAGATGTAGTACTTGGAGACATGGTTTAGTGGTGGCCTTGGCAGTGCTGGGTTAATAGTTGGACTCGATGATCTGAGAGAGGTTTTCAAACCTAAATGATTCTGTGATTCTGGAGGACTTGCAGTTCTGCTACAAATAATCAGCCTTAATAGACTCTGCCCAAAGGGGTGATGGCTGCCTCCCTGCCAGAGCCTGCAGCTCTCACAGCACCTGCTGTGTGACACACAGCAGGTCAGGAGGTGCTGGGATTGCAGCAGTGTGACGTGTTGCAAGATGCTGGAATATTTGCTTATATATTTCCTTCCCTGGAAGGGTGGTGAGCAGTAACTGCCTTGCCTGTGAGGCAGGTTTGTCTGGCCTGGGGTACCTGGACAGAAAGAAGGTGTTGCTTGCCTGGGGAGTGAGACAAGTGGGACACTGGGGACACTCACCTCCTTCGGGGTTCTGCCCAGCAGGACGTAGAAGCCTTCCAGCGTGGCGTTGGGCTGAACTTTGGGCCTCTGCTTGTCACTCACGCCCAACCCCCTGCCCAAGGGCAGAGCCACAGTTCTGCAAGAGGAGAGTTCAGGCAGAAAAGCACCTGTGTGCCCACACTGGGAGCCAGGGTCAGCCAGCACGTTCTGTGCATGGATGCACTGCCCCAGGGGCCCAGCCCTGCCCCAGTGCTCACACACCCAGCTCTGCACACACAGCCCCGGGCACCCAGGGCTGCTCCAGAGCACATGCAAAGCCCGGTGCCTCTGTCAGGTCAGACAGACACAGTGGCACCAAAACACAGGTGATGGGTGCTGGCTGTGCAGTGGAGACAACAGTAACCACTGCTAAGTAAACAATAATTAATTCTGCCGAGGCCCTGAGATACAGAGCATGTCTCTGGGTTGGTGTGCATGCTGGTCCCCTTTACAGCCTTCCCGAGCAGTCCAGACTATGCCATGAAACCAATCTGCAAGTGTCTGAGTGACCCGTGTGCTCTGTGCCCAGAGTACCTGACCACTGCCTGCAGCAGGAGCCAGGGACAGAACATGTGGGGATGTGCTGGTTCCTGCAGGAAACCCAGGAAAGCTCTAGTGGGAGGCACTGCTTCCTAAATCATGTTGTTTCTAGCAAGCCAGGCAAGTGCAACAGGCCTTTGCTTCTTTGAGGGAAGACCTGATGACACTGGGATTAATTCTGGCTCTTCCTACAGCTTGTGTCTGCCACGTCTTCTCACACAACTGCTCACTGCAGGCAGGAGCCAGCACCCTGGGGAGATGGGCCAGTGCTCCCCCAGCTCCTCCAG
This sequence comes from Corapipo altera, assembly GCF_003945725.1. Taxonomy (NCBI): domain Eukaryota; kingdom Metazoa; phylum Chordata; class Aves; order Passeriformes; family Pipridae; genus Corapipo; species Corapipo altera. Next base: position 1,169,247 of record NW_020884996.1, read on the forward strand.
GCCACAGGAGAGAGACCCTGCCCCAGCTTAGGGCAGGTTTGTTGCATACAGCTTTCCTGTTTCATGTCCCCCCTTCGCCCACCCCAAAGCCCTGCTCTGCCTGGTGGGAAAGTGTCCTGGCAGTTCTGCCCACACTGGCACTGAACAGCTTCCCATTCTCTGTGCCTGAGGGCTGGTCTGTACCTCCCCATGTGCCAGTCCTTGTTCCTGGAAAAGGGGCTCAAAGCACCATCTGGATCCATCTCCTGGCATGAGCCATGTGGACCTGCCTCATTTCCACACATGAATCCTGGGAGATGCCAGCTGACCCTCAGGCTCCCCTGGGGCGCAGTGCCCGCAGCTGGGACACTGAAGTCTGTCCCTCTGGTGGAACTGGGGTCCTCTGGTGTTGGGAGGAGGAAGCAGGGCAGAGCTGGGCAAGGAGTGCTGTGAGCAAAGTGGTCCCACAGTGAGTTCTGGGAGCCATGGTCACCCCCTCCTCCTGCCTCTGTGCTGGGCTGGGGACCTCACACAGCACCTACAGGAGCATCCTCTGGGATCAGGTTGAACCCTGCCTCAGCTGGGGGCTCCCAACACCCAGGAAATCCCTCATCTGTGTTGCAAGCTTCAGTTTGGTCTCTCTCCAGAGGGACCCTCCACCCACAGCTCAGGTGTGACCGAGTGATGAACTTGTCTTTTCACACCTGCTGGTACAGGTTATGGTACAGGTACAAGAGAGAGGGAGGGCAGGCCAAAGGGCTGCCACACAAATACCATATGCCATGAAAAGCAGAGAGATTCAGTGTTCCTGGGGACAAGCTCCTGTACACTTTGTAGTGTAGTGGTCGGGAGGCAGGTAAGGATTATTCTGGAGCAACCCTGCAAGACACTGGACAGTGTCTTGACCAGCACAGGAGAAAGCAGAGGTGCTGCACTCACCTTTCAAAAAGCCATCGAACAAAGATCAAAAGCAGGGCACCAGGGATGCAGAGCAGGAGGTCCTGAGGCTGCGGGTAGTGTGTGTCTGCAGACTCCTTCAAGTCCTCCCAGGTAGCTCCAGCTGGCAGCCAGAATTCATGGTGCCAGAACCCCCCTGACACTCCCATTCTGGTCAAGATGTTGGGCACAGAAAGCAGAGGCTGCCTGCAGCAAGCAGATAGCAGCAAGGCATAAAGCTCACTGCTAAATCAGGATTCCCATCTCAACAGCTCATCACTCTCTGTCCCCACCTCCTGCTCAATTCCATGAGTGTGACAGATTAGGGTGAAATAGTGTCACTTGTTCTGACCTGCCTGTGAGCTTGGAGGTGGGGTAAGATGTCCTAGCACAAGAAAGTATTTCAGTGGGTGTCGAGGAGGTGGCTGGTTTCAATTACACACTTCTGCATGGATGGCTAAAGTCCCTACCTGGTGACAATGTCAGCAGGGGCATCTCTCTTGCTCCCTTTTTCTATCAGGCTTTTCCTTCTCAGCCTACAAAGCCCTCCCCTGTTAATCAGCTCTGACACCTGAAGAGGGAGTGGATGGAGGTCCTGGGGGAGTCTGTCCACAGCCATTAAGATCTTCTGGCACCTTCAAGGCCCCAACAGTCTCAGTTTTGGTTCCTCCATCTTGCCCAGCAACATCCCCTATCCTGTCTGCATTTGGAACCATCACATACTAAGCAGGAAGCTGATGCACCACTCCCCAGAGTGATTCTGGAGTGCTCACACACAGCCCAGCACTCCAGGACACTCCACCACGTTGCTCTGCTCCACACTCAGCTCCACCTGAGTTCTGCCAGTGTCTCAGTGCCCTGAACTGCAGCAGCCAGTCTGCAACACCATCACCAGAAACCTTCACTATTGCCTGACTTTGCCATCTGCCTTTCCCTCCCCCTGTTTGGGGCACCTTCAACAACACACAACTGCAAACAATCTGTGTTGGTCTCTCATGGTCACCTCAGGTGGGTTCCTCAGGCTGCTGAGGGACCCTTCTGAAAGCCTTTGCAGAGCTGAAGAGGGGGCAGGTTCCCTCTGCTGCATGTGCTCACCAGCTCTGGGGTAAATCCAGCAGAGTGAGAAATCCCTTCTCTGCAGACCACCCGTGGGAACTCTTTCTGATGATGTTTGTATCTGTTTCCAACAATTCCATCATGTATTATTCTCTCTACCACTATGACCAGTCAGACTACAGAGGGCTGTAGCTCCTCACATTCCCACTTGGAACTGTCTTAAATTTTTCTGATAACAAGATGATTTGAAACAAAAAAATGGCATTCCACGGTTCGTAGTTGAACTCCTCTTAGCACGAATTAACTCCTGCCAGATGGTTGAAGGTTTGCTGTTACTCAGGCTGTGTGCTAGGTAACATCTTCTCACCCATCAGCTTGAGGTGGCTCTTCTAGAAATGTGGCCTCAGGAAGATGTCAGGTATTGGACCCTCTCTGAGCTCCTCAGCTGGGAAGCCACAAAGGGCAGCATTTCCTGGCTCTAGCCTGACCTATCTCAGTGTTCCTGCTCTCTGCCCCCACCATCTCTGACTTCAGCAGTCTCCAGCCAACATTTAAGGGACTGGTATTGCCTTTCAAGTTGTTTCTCAGGATGTCTCTTGGCCTGCTTTATCACATGCTCACATGCAAGTTACAGGTCCTTTTCCTTGTTTAGACATGACTTCAGCTTTTTGAACAAGGCCTTGCCCTTACCTGCAGGCATGGCACCTGCTGTACCTGTGAGAATAAGAAAACCAACGTTGTTCCAAGTGCAGCCATCCAAGGAAAGGTTCCCTTGGGCACACATGTCTGAGTGAAAAAATGTGGTGGATGCAGATCTCTGAAATTTACTGTGTGTGTGCAGGGGGAGGGAAACAACTGCACCAAATTATTCTTAAGAAAAGATCCAAAACGTCCACCAGCTGTCCACACCTACTGGAGTCAGCAGATTCACGTCAGCCACAATTTTAGGCTTGCACAGGTGCCAGCCTGGGGGCCACACTGTGCCAGACCTTGACTCACTCGCCACACAGTAGCCTGGAAGCATGAGTAAATGCTATTTTTCTTGTGGCTCAGCTGGAGCTGGATGCCTCATCTCCCACAGTGGCACTAACATCATGTGGTGCACACACTGGGTGATGGACATCTCCTCTGCACATGGGGGATAAAGGTAGAGGGGAAATAGAGTCAGGTCCTGATGTGGCACCCAGTGCTCTGTCTGGGAAGGGAGGTCTCCATCAGAGAGTAAGGCCTATGAGGAGCAGGTGAGAGAGCAGGGTTGTTTAGCCTGGAGCAAAGGAGGCTCAGGAGTGACCTTATTGCTCTCTACAACTCCCTGACAGGAGGTTGTAGCAAGGTGGGGGTCAGTCTCTTCTCCTAAGTAACAGGAGCAAAGGAAACGGCCTCAAGCTGTGCCAGGGGAGGTTCAGGTTGGACATCAGGAAGAATTTTTTCATGGAAAGCATTGTTAAACATTGGAATAGGCTGCCCAGGGAGGTGGTGGAGTCTCCATCCCTAGAGGTGTTCAAGAAACAACTGAACATGGTACTCAGTGCTCTGGTCTGGTTGACAAGGAGGGGATTGGTCAAAGACTAGACTCGATCTCAGAGGCCTCAGAGGCCTTCTTCAACCTAAATGATGCTGTTATTCTGTGGTCTGCTCTGCTGGGCTTCTCAGCAGACAAGTGACAGACTTCTCTGCAGGTTTTCTGTAACAGCTGCTCTATGTGGGGGTCTGTGATGCCCCCAGTGAGGAAATGGATACACTAAATTCATAAACGTTATCGCGCCACTCAGAAGCTTCTCAGCCCTGGAGCTGATGTAAAGAGAGAAGGTGGAGCAGTGTGAGCAGGAAGCTGAATGCACACAGAGCTTCTTTCACCCTGAGCAAGTTGATGGCAAGAGAACAAATTCAGCAGCTCATGTACCCCAGTGACTCATCACTGTCACGCTCAGTTCCTCAGCTGAAGACAGCACTCAGTAGTTCTTACACATTTCCAACAGTCTCCTGTATCCTTGTTGTATCCTTTCACAAGAACCAGATTTGCCTCCTAATGATCTTATCTCAATCTCCAGGGGCATAGCAAATCAGATCAAATCCAACAGGCATCAACATAAGTGGTGGCTCCACGGTGCATTGTGCAGACTCTGGGAAGCACTCTGCTCCTCAGAGGAGAGGTGGTATGATTTTACAACAGGGATTTTCCCTAGCCTTCTAAAACCTCACAAACAAGAAGAATAAACTACTCTCCTCCTATCTTTCCAAGGCCAAAGCACCTCCCCAATGTTGCCATCTTTGACTTGCCACTGACTGGCAGTACCAAGGAACCTGGCCTGCCCCCAGGTCTAGTCTAGGGGTGCCCCAAACTGTCCCTTCTTCCAGGGCCAAACGCAGCATTACCACACAGGAGACAAACCAGGCAGCTGCAGTTCTCTGCTGGCACAGCTCAGTGTGCCTGTGTGTCCTGGGTGTGCAACATCCTCCCCTTGGCAATGGCACCCACACGTGTCTCCCTCATCACGTGTCAACCTGTAGAGGTGCAGCCAGCCAGGTGACCTCCTGGTAGGTAAAGAAGTAGAAAAGAGCACAGACGATCAAACCTTTTAAAAGTTATTTATAAAGAATGTTTACATTCAGTAGTACAAAATGATATATAACCATCCCTCCTGAGCACACCACCTGCAGAGGGGCAAGGTCCTACACTCAGTTCACAGCATACAGAGCCTGTGCTTCCAACTTCCAGTTAGCTCAAGGTTTCAGAGACAACCTATCTTCAGCAAATATGGATTTAAACAACAATGCAGGAGCAGATGCTCTACTCTCACACCATGTTACTGCCCTGGAATTACCCCTACTGGAACCACTTTTCCCCTTCTGAAATTATCCAATTCCAGTTTAGAAATCCAATCATCCAAACGAGTTTTGACTGAAACCGAAGATGAACACACACAAGCTCAGATCAAATCTTTCTCAGTCACATCTCAGGTGGCCTGAGTGGATTGATGAAAACCCTCTTGTCTTTCCATGCTGTCACTTGCCTTTTAATTTAAACATGTGCACCACCTCCTCAAATAAGGCATCTCCTTGGTCTATGTCCTATCCCCCCCCAGCGAACATTGGGCACACAGAGGGAAGTGTCTGCCTGGCCCTGGCAGCCTAAGTCCCTGCACTCATTACAGTGAATCTGTTAATACTTTGGTTTCATATATTAATTGACCCATAAAACAGAAACTCATGTAACACTAATTTAAATATTTTAAGGGACTGCAGAATCCAAAATCTAAGACTACACAGGATACAAGATATGGCATCTAAACAAACTGAATCAGCACTGCATCATGACTTCATGGATCACTGCTTTACACTTGCTGTTCTTGACACACCTAGGCAATGGCCCTGGAGTTAGAAGGCTATGTTAAAGCATTATTCCATAAGGTTCAGCAGATTTTCTCTGGATCCTTTTTGCTCTGAGGACAGGGGAAATGTATTCCCTTCTTGCCACAAGCTGACTCTGTAAACATTTCCCACTGTGCCAGTCACACTGGGTGAAAACGTGAGCATTTTCATCAGTGTTGTCTTCTAGATTATACTGTTCCTTGTCACCTCCCTTCTCCTGACTGTTTCCTTCTGAAAAAAGTTTCAAGGATTACCTGACAGTTGTGAAACAGCTGCCTGGATTTTCCAGCTCTTCCAACTATGATTTGGGTGGGTACTCCTCCAGCCTGGGCTCTGGAGTTCCCACCTCTGAGGCAATAATGCTGACCCCAAACAGGGACTGAGATCCATATCCTTACAAAACTGGCCACTGGCACATGGAGCACTTCCTTTGAGAAGAACATGTTTTCTCCTAGGTCTTTCCAAAGCTTTCATTTCATTATGCTCAGTTTTGATTCTCTAAGTGTCACAGGGCACCTGTCTTTTCAAAAGAAGTGTCTCAGTGTTAAGATATGGAGTCTCACACTTGTCAGGCATAATCATTACTGGCGATGGGCCAGGGCCTCCAGAGGCTGATCCAGGCTAAAGAGATTCCTATCAAACAACATTAGGTGGGTAAAACTTGGCATTGCCAGAGTTTATCCACCTTTTTATTTTTAAAGTATTTTTCAAGATTAAAACATTTGACAACTATGGTACAAGTCTAACACAAGTCAAACCACTTTGATCCCTTTCTATCTGTTCCAAGGCTACAACCTACAGTAAGCTTTTACAGAAGGAAGACCAAAAACTTCCTTCAAGTATCACTGACTACAAACACTTCTGTTCAGGGGAAGCAGAAATTCAGCTCTAGGATACTGCAATTGCACTCCATTTTGTCTACACAGTGAGCAAAACTGTTTCTACAGATGGTGGCCTGTGTTGACTGAAGGCCAGACCTGTGTGGACAGCAGCTATCTCTCCTTGACGTGGCCGTTGGCAAGGTGGGCTCTGCTGCTCAGGGGCTCAGCCCCGTTCCTCTGGATGTGGCCGTTGCTCGTCACGTTGCTGAAATACGTGGTCCCGTTCTTCTCCTTTTCCCTGATTTTATCTCTTTCTTCATCCTTGTCACTTTCTTCTGTGTCACTCCTCATGTCCTTTTCCATCTACAAAAACAGGTTAAGTGAGAAGCAGGACAAACACAGCCCAAGCAGCAGTGCTGGCTGAGCCACAGGATGAACCTCTGCCTCAGCTGCTTGCCCCCAGCACAGTCCTGCTCTGCCCTCAGCTCTCACAGCACCCTCAGGAACAGATTCTCCCCATCTTTGATTTCAGTCTCAGTGGAATCCTGTCTGTGCTCCTGATAAACTTCAGGAATTACAGGCTGAAAAGCAGCACCAAACCACAGATGCCCAGGACTGAGGACAACAGTGTAAGCCTGACGAGATCCACATTGCTGCTCTGGTCATCTGCATGTGGGGAAAGGATGGGGGAGGCAGTTTAACCAAGCTCTTTTACATTTTCCAAAAGGGACAAGGAGCTACCTTCTGCCCACACTTGGCCTTGGCTGCAGGCTGAGAACACTGCTTGGGACAGGCTGGAAGCATGTGCTTTCAGACAAACCAAAGGCTCAACAAAGAGCCACTCCACTCTGACTACAACCAATTTTATGGTCAGGTTTTTCCTCTTGCTATTGACTGAGAGACCTGTAATCCACTTTTGTAAGTATTTAATTAATTGCCTGATAAGGAAGACAAAAAAGAAACCATGTGATAAAATGACAGCTTAGAAAAGGCAGCCCAGCACTTGCTGCCTTCTCAGGCTGTTTCTACTCTGCCATACAAGATGCCAAAACTGGGGACAAATTGATGGTGTCACACTCCTTGTTGGAAAGAGGGAAAGCTGCAAACTCCTTCTGTGACCTGAGCTTTGGAAACTGCTCCAGGGCATGTCTGGTGCTGCACAGACATTTAGTCTCCATTTATTCTGTCTGTTCTTTTTGGGATCTCTCAGATAACATTGAGAAGTCTATTTGGTCTGATGCTCTTTCCAGAGATCACTACACCCAGATGCAGACAGGATTTGTAAGAATCTAAACTTGCAGTGAATTCAAACTGCCTCCAAGGAGATGCTATCTGCTGTGAACAACCTGTGCCTCAGGACCCTCAGGAACTGACAATTCAGGAAATATGCAGGAGTCTGGATCTGCAGCATAAGGACAAATAATAGTCAATATTTCTAAGTTTATTCATTCATGGCCAGAGAATGTGGCTGAGACCTTAAACCTGGCAAGATTCCCAAAGGAACTGTACAGCTGCTCCCTCTGTGAGGGAGTGAAACTTGTACTTCAGGATCTAAGCTGAGTTCTAATTGCCAGGGATTAGGGAACATCATGTGAGAAGGTGGTGATAGTAATCCTGTAGCCAGAGAGGAAAACTGGAGACCAGAAAGGCCCATGAGAAGAATGTGAACTTCTGACTGGATCAAGAGTTTCATGCCTCTAAAAAAGGGGAGAATGTCCTGTATTCTTGCTGATACTGCTTTAGGCTACTAAATATTATCACTGAGACAGATCTGTTCAGGAGGATTTATTTTTGCAGTTCACTGCTTAATACGGAAAGTTCTCAAATGTATTTTTACATCAAATCCGGCAGATTGGTTTTCAGATAAATCAGAAAAAATCCTGGATATGCTTCAATATTTTCCTCCCTGATGGTTCATTCCTTTCTAATAAGACTATTTATTGCCTCATCATTTTACACAACAATAACTGCAATGGTAATTCAGCCCCCACTAGAATCAGGAAAACAATAAAAGGCCATCTTCAGTTGCACCTTCATTTTCTGCCCTGTGAAGTTTCCTGATTTGCAAGTAATTTGCTCTGTGCTACTTGAGGTAGCAGAAAAAGGGAAAGCAGATAAAGAAAATGGGGACAATATGCACGAAGATGAGCCTTTAATGCTTGTTCTCAGTTCCCATAAGGCAGAATTCCTCAGCTGGGTACTAAGAAAACAAGTCATCCTGGGCTCTGAGGTCAGTTCCCACGAGGTGCTGACCAGTTACCCCTGGACTGCGTCCTTGGCACATGGCCAATCTAATGCCATTAGGTCATGGCTTTGATTTCAGGAAGAATTTCATGCTGAGCAGCAGTTTGGTCTCACAGCAAATACTACAGGCCAGAAAGAGTGGGATGTGGGATGCATTTCACTTCAGTTTATACAGCTGCAGCTCAGATACTCGTGTCTGGTCGCTCTGTGCCCAGTGAACAGCACTGCCAGGTGCAGGATGGAATGGACCATGCTTTGGGCATGCCTGTTTCCCTCTGCTGCTGCAAGAAGAGCCCAGGCAGCTGGATTAGACAGAAATACCTACTCTAGAGACATCTCCAGCACTGTAACACAATCCATATAAGATGTGTTTTAATGATCTGCATGATGGGGCAAAGCATACTCTCAACAAGTTTGCTGGAGACACAGAACTGGGAGGAGCAGCTGATCCTCCAGGGAATGGTGCTGCATTCCAAGGGATCCAGAAGGCTAGAGAAATGGGCTGACAGGAGCCTTGTGAAGTTCAGCAAGGGCAAGAGTGAAGTCCTGCCCCTGGGGAGGAACAACCTCAGACACCAGAACACGACTGGTGCTGATCAGCTTCCCTAAGAAACACCTGGAGGTTCCAGCATATGCTGAGTTGAACCCAAGCCATTGCTGTGCCCCTGCCCTTCCTGGTCTGTCAGGTCAGGGATGGGATCCTCCCCTCAGCACTGGGGAGGCCACAGCCCGTGTGCTGTGTCCTGGTGTGGGCTCCCCACTGCGAGAGACACGGACACACCGGAGAGAGTCCAGGGAGGGACTGCAGAGATGATGGACAGACTGGGGCACCTCCCCTGAGGAAAGGCTGGGAGACCTGGGACTGCTCAGCCTGGAGAAAGGAAGGATTTTGTCAATGTAGATCAGCACCTGAAGGGGAGGGGTGAAGATGGAGCCAGGCTCTTCCCAGTAGTGCCCAGAGACAGGACAAGAGGCAATGAGCACAAACTGAAAGGAGGCTCCCCCTGAACATCAGGAAACACTTTTTTACCGAGAGGGTGTTGGAGCACTGGCACAGGGTGAGCAGAGAGGTGGTGGAGACTCCATCCTTGCAGGTACTGAAAAGCCATCTGGACACTGTCCTGGGCAACCTGTTCTAGGTGACCTTGCTTGAGTCAGAAAATACAGACAAGGCTTCCAGAGGTACCTTCCAACCCCAGCCACTCTGTGATTCTGTGGTCTCAGGAACAATGTAATCAAAAATCCTGTACAATCAGAGAAGAACTTTTCCACTGGCCTCACCAGTCATGACAACTTCCCTTGCCTTCACTTCTTAGTTTTGTTACAAATGCAAATCACACTGCACCAAGTGTTGGGATCTTTACTCAGATGTCACTGGCTTTGTTCACTGGGAGTCCAATCCACATTTTCATTGAATACAAGCATCAGAAGTGGACCCAACGTTGTAGTAACTCATAAAAATTTTTGGGGTCAACTCTCCCTAATAATACTGAGTTTCCTTTCACTTCACTGTTCGGAATGTACACGGATAATTTCACTGGGGTAAGAAGGAATCCATCCCAGATGGACCCCTGTGCTCCCAAGGTGGACCCTCTCTCCCCATGTGATGTAAAGGGTATTACAGACTGATGCATACCGTGCCCTGGAGGATGAACTTGTAGACCATGTGAATAATTAGGCAGGACCAGAAGACATGGAGCAGCTGCAGAATTATCAGGAGAGTGTTCACGAAGTAGTATCCAAAGAAGGGTTGGAATATCTCCATGGAGTAATAGTAGGTGTTATACAGCACTCTGCAAAAGGGAGGGAATTGCAGTGGAGGGAAAACATGTTGTTAGCAGGGCCATAATTGAGCCCCAGAAAGTTCTGATCACAGAGGAAGTTTCGGATCAGCCACTTCCATCTTTATCTATAACACATGTGAACCAACTCTCAGTTCCCCACCCAAAATATGCAGGGTAGAGCCAAAGGCCCAGGACTCCTCCTCTGCAGGACCCTTCAGGGCTTCAAGACTACTCTATAAACTCCAAGGCCGAGCACCCTTGTTTACCCCAAGGCAGGTGCAACAGCCACGTGGCACTTCAGCCTGTGCAAAAGGCATGGAGAAGCAAAGGCTGCAGCACCCAGCTCATTCTCCTGTCTTTCAGAAAGCAGCTTTTCCATGTCCCCTGACTGCAGCACTCACGTGTAAGGGTAAACGACCAGGCGGCTGATCAGGAAAACAGCGGAGAAGATCATGAAGAGGCTGTCACAAGTTTTTTTCCACTTCATGTAATTGAATATCTTGGTTGGCTGGAAGGAGAAAGAACGATAAAACAGCATCTGCACATGCTCCAGGAGGCTAATGACACAGGCACAGCACAACCTGCCTGCAGGTAACCACGGCCCTGCCCAGCTCTCTGCAGGGCACCTCGGCTGGGCCAGCAGATCAGCACGAGGGATCTGTGGAACACCCCAGTGCTTGGCCCACGTTGTGCCAGATGAAAGGACACCCTCAGGCTGGAGAGCACCACTGCTAACTGGGCTTTTTGCCTGGCAGGGAGGTTGTGGAGCTCACCTCTAGGAAGCAATCAGAGGCATCGTGAATCACCAGCACCAGCGTCCCGATGCGGATGTAATTGCCACAGTATGAGAAGCTGATCAGGAAGATGGTTGCAGCATGATGGACTATCTGCTCCTTGAAATCCTGGTGAGAAAGGGAACAGCAGAGAATAAATTTCATAGTGCACCTCCTGCCCTGGTCCAAGCATGCCTCCCACAGGGAGCAATGATACCTCTCTACCCCGTGACTAAGAAACCTCCCACTACGGGTGTTACTCATGTAATTCTTTTACCAAACACAGCCTAGAAATGTAAGCAACCAAGAGACCCAGGAGTGAAGGGTTTATGGTGTAAACTGAGGATCTTGCAACAAAGAACATTCTCTCCCTCCACCAGCAATGGTCTGATGCTGTGCCCTGCAGTCTGTTGGGGCACTGGCACCTGGAACACAGGCAGCTTAACTGGGAGAGAAACACCTCTTTTTCTGTCTCTGTGATCAGTGCAGCTTAGAAGAGTCACAGAAGCCAAATTTTTACATTTAGATTTTAAGTTTGGATTGAGAACTGCAGTAGTTTACAACTTTCTATATCAGGGTTTGTGTTCTCCACTTCCCAGAGGAGCAGGAAAACAGTGACTGGGAATGGAAATTCCTGTCAATGAGCAAGGACAGAGTCACACAAAACCTCAGACTAGCACTATACACATAGTGTATAGATGCTGTTGGAGATCTCTGTTCTGAGCATTCAGGTTGTGTTCCTGTTTGTTCTTGCTTCTCCCCTGAGACTGCCCCTCACCTTCCTCTTCACGTCAAAGGGCAGGGTGAAGACCAGTGACCAGTAGAAGGAGAGCTCCAGCATGTAGTACCAGAACAGGGAGGGCTGGAGAGGCTGTGAGAGAGGGAGAGACAGGGAAGTATCCATCAGATACAGTAGTGCAAGGACTGGAAGTGAAAACTCCTTTTGAGGCAAAAGATTCAGACAACCAAACTAATAAAGCTGGTTCTTGCAGCTACAGGGGGAAATACTTCAACTGAACCACGTGGTCATTTACTAAATGTCATCTGTGCCAATGTGAAATCAAATAGCAGGAGAAGTTTCACTTCACCACACCATATTGAATATTTGGGGAACCACCAGGTAGATCCTGAACACTTTTAGGATTTTTTCAGCACTGTTCAGATTCCTGAGCAGCCAGCACAGACCTTTAAAAACTACTTTCAGCCTAGCTGACACTTTGCAGAACACCCAGAGGGTGTTTTGGTCTGGGCTCGTAAGAGATGTAACACTTCCCAACTCGCCAGACAGCTTCTTGCAGTGCTGTTGTCAAAAAAAATCAATATATACATTGTCAAACTGTAAGAGAGCATCTTCTGCCCTCAGTGGGAATGATGCTGTATTGCTCCTGTATTTCCACTGGGAAACAAACTCCCCTGGGAGCACTGTGGACATGACTCCTCAGCACAGTTGGAGCACACCACGTGCTGAAGTCTTTACTTCTCTCCTCAGACAACATGTTCTCCTCAGGCCTCAGTCTCTTCTGCAAACTAAATAACACTGCAGCATTCCCAATTTACTGCTTCTTGGCTCATCTGGTCAGAACTCTGCCTTTATTTCTGCAGCCTCCTCCTGCTCTGCTGACTCATCCTCTCTCGTGTTTAGATGACACCAGGTACAAAGATATTCTCCCCTAGATGAGGGTTTGAATTCTTAGGGCTCGTAAGTTTGAATTTGATTCAGTGTCCTCTTTTTGTCACTAATATAATCTGATTTTCAAAAGATACTGAAACACAACACAAGATTTATAGCAGCAATTTTCCCTTGTGTGACTCACCTGTTGTGGATATCCTGTCCAGCACTCCCTATGGTCCCAAAGCCAAGGTTTCTGCAAAGAAAATGCAACGTGAATGTGAGAATATCAGAGAAATCCTTTTCTTATCAACTGTCTAAGTCCTTTAGTTTGTTACTGCTATAGACTTTGTTGTGTTTTATTACAGGCAGAGCTGGTCCCACTGTCTGGAATTCAGTTGCCAAGAGATTTTCACTATGAGGACTTGCAGCTGCTTGTAACATTTCCAAATTGTGGCTATTGTGCTGAAACCTCACGTGTTGTTTAGCCCAGTTTCAAATCAAACAGCTCAGGGAAGACTTCTGCCAGCTTGTTGCAGTCTTCTACAAGTCTGAGGTTGTGGTGGTGATGTTTTGATTATTTTAAAAGACTCTTACATGTACAGAACCAGGAGAGATATGTGATACAGAGAGGACAAAGTAAAAACCATGAAACAACTATGGCATACTGTGTTTCCTAAGCTAGAAAAGAACCCCAGATCTCTGAGTTTCATCATTCCTCTACAGCTGTTTTCTGGTGGCCTATGAAGAGAACTTTCCTTTCACTGACTCGTGGGCAGAGGTTTTTGATGTCAGTCTAAAGCTACTAATATAGAATTCAAACATTTGCTTTTTTCCAAATAAAGAAGGATGTTTCACAAAAACAAATGCATGTTAAAACGCTGCCCAGGTTTCAAAGTAAACACGTGAAAGTCATGAAATCTCACATGCATATATGCCCTGTCATGTTAGTTGTTTGTCCTTCTTTTTAATGCAGTCATTTTGGCACAATTTAGGTAACAGAACATCATCCTATTTGCTACAGGATCTAGAGGTGCTGTCTGTAGGATAGATTTCTCCTTTTTTTCTGTGAAAATTGGAAGATGTGTATTGAATAAAGACAAGAGTTTCACAAAAAGTGAAAATTACATCTCATCCACAGAAAAGGTCAGATGACATGCAGAAGAACGTGATTTTGCCCCTTGTTGCCACAGGGCTCTTGTACAATGCCAAGCAGGCCACCACACTTTAATACCTGGCCTCAAAGAACAGCCTTCTGGAATTCAGATACCCTCACTCCTCTGCTAGTTCATCCTATAGCCTAGAGTACCTTAAATCCTGACTTGATAGTCTGTGTAAGTTCAAAAGTCTTGTTACAATAATGAGGTTACAAGGACAGTCTGTGCCTGCTGTCTTGGGACCTCACATTTTCCATCACTTAACCCCTCAGACAGTACCAGCAGACTCTGGAAAGCTCACTTAGGGAACCAGATTCAGCAAAAGAGTCAGGGGAACCTTTAAAATATGGGCAGAGGATGCCCAGTGCCCCCAGTCCCAGCTCAGTGCCTACAACTCAGGGATTAGAGCACACCTGTGGCTTCTGTTACCTCTTCTGCCTAGTGAGGCAGTTCTATTTGCATCAAGAGAACTCATTATTTATTAAATCAGAGAAAAGGCAGAGCCATGAACTTGAACCAATCACACCCTGGGTAAGGAAAAGAAAATTAACAAATAAAATTACTAAATTGCAGTCCATGGTCCCAAGGAAGCCTGAGTTTTTTACCTTCAACAGGTATTGGATACAATAGATATCTGCAGCTTCCATGATGTGTTCCACCTCCCACCCCACAGAAATGTACTTTTACACAATCCCAATTTTCTTCTGTTTTGCCAGAAGAAGAGGAAACATCTTGGTTCTGAGCTGGAGTTCCTATAATAAGCACAGTCCAGCATACTTGTGGTCTCCTAAGTGTGCTATGCAGGGGATAGACACTGACCTGGGTGGAAAACCTCTAGAAGAAGGTCTGAAAAGACATGTTTGACAACAAACTCTGCCATTCTTGCAGGCACTGGTTGGGTAGAACAGCAGGTGGGTGCTTGTGTACTCACATCATACAGGACAGCAAGTCCGGTGAAGAAAGAAATGATGTAAAATGTAAACCTCCAGCTACAAACAAACAAAACAAAGTGTGTTAGAATCCCATCCATTAACCCCCGAGCTGCAAGGCTGTGCATCCTCACACTCTTTCAGAGAATGACACTGTTAAGACAAAGACACACATTAATGTAGTCAGGGTTTGCCCAGAACAGGAGCAGCTCTTTGCATGTCACCAGCACATTCCACAGACCTCACAACTACTTTCCTTACTTTAGAGATGTCAGAAGAAACAAGAATCTCGCTGACTGAAATCACTGAGAGAATAATCCCAAAGCTTCCCAGCGCTGGCAGATGCATTTGTAAAATGTCAAACAGTGCCAACCTCTCTCCTAGGCCTTTGGAGATCAGGCATGCTAAATGCATTATCATGTAAAGCAACTAATTACTGTCCTGTTTGGCCTCGGTCAGGAGCTGGTAAAGATTTACCACCATTAAACCCACACAGAAGCACATGTGAACTGTTTGCCAAGTGCAGTGGACAGAGGCAGGTCACTCTGAATGTACACACATGTAGTAAGGAATGACAGGAATTTCACCCCAACAGAATAAACAAGTTATTAATAAACTAAACACAGGAAATATTCAAAGGAATAAAACTGTCTAAACCAGTCCTGTAATTTCCAAAAAATCTCCACAACAATTCAGACGTAATTGCATTTTGAGAGAGTGACTCCACTTGCCAATGAAACCCCCCAGAAGCTCCAATACAAAAATAATCTCTGCAAAAATAATCTCCTGTGTCACATCAGAGACATATTCTGTCTACAGACTGCACATGGTGACAGAGGGCAGGTGGGAGGACACCAGCCTCAGTGAGCTGAGGCAGAAAAGGATTTACTGTTTACTATTTACTGTTATTATTTACTACAAGTTATCCAGTGCAGAGAGAGCTGAGATTTCATCTGGATGGAGGCAGAATAAGCATCCTTGCTTTACTACTCCTTATCTGCAGTTTCTGTAAATATTTCTAACTGGAACTACCTGGAATATTATAAATAAATAATAGACATCCTTTTCCTTTATTTCAATTAGGTTTTTTAGGCAGGGGTTTTGAATTAGAGGTGGAGTGCTAAACGGAGTATGAGGTGATGAGCTTGAAGTTGTATCCCTGTGGATACACCCTTTTAGATAGATGAATAGCACTCCAGGTATTTGCTGACTTATTTCATCTTCATGGCTTTCCTGGGAGAATCCACTTCCTGACACAAATAGCAGAGCAGCCACTCATAAGTCAGGTATTCCAACCAAGCTGAGAAGAATTCCCCTTTTCTGTGGAAAGCTGAGCCAGGACTGACATTCACAGATCTGGCTGATGGGAGATTTATTTGTTGTGCCTCCACACAACAAGCTGTGGGTTTCCACACAGCTGTTTTCAAGGCAACTTTTGCTCTTTGCAAAACACAAGCTTTCACCCAGGCCCCTTTTTCTGCCCCTGGGGAAGGGTGTTGGTTTGTGACTTTCAGGATGCTGAAGTCAAGCGACAGCAGAATCCAATCCAACCCACTGCCAGTGGGTTTTGAAAGCAACAGTGTGCAAAATAGTTGCAGAAAAGATGCAGCAGAAGGAATCAGCTCACAGAGAGGTAAAGGGAAGTCATGGAAAAGGCAAAAGAAAGGTTGAATTTTTTGTAGGTACTGAAACAGCAGCAGATGACAACACAAGAGAACTTTTCAGGTATGACTGTGTTTCAGAGCAAAATGCCAGCCTGACAAAGTCAGAAACAGGGGCCTGATAAGGAATGAAGGTGAGACAGCAGTAAAAGCAGACTTGGGACTGAAAATAATGAGGAAAAGCAAGAAATGTTTAAGGAACAAAGAAGTAGCAGAGTTGCAGAAGAGCCAAGTGGGTCAGGGAAGAGCTGGGATGTTCTCAGCTCAGGGATGGAGGGCAGCAGAGAGCTGGGATCTCTGCACAGGGATGGAGGACAGGATGGGAGGCAGTGAACTGCCTGAGCTGTCAGAGCTCAGCTCTGGTGAAAACCTGCTGCTCGTGGCTCGTGCTCCTGCTCACCAGGCCTCGCAGAACTTCTTGGACAGGCTGGGCCGGTCCATGTTCCTCCGGCGCCGGAACCACCTCTCCACCTTCCTCACTGGCAGGTCACATTGCTTGGACAAACGGATCAGCTCACCCTGGAAAACAGGTTCAGATCCAGGTTCAAAGGTCAGATGGGGCAATATCTCATCTGATCCACCACAGAGCCCAGCTGGGGGCTCCCAGCAAGCCCAGATCTGTGCAGGCTAAGGCATCTTTTTGAAAGCTGTCTGTTCCTAGTGTAAAAACCTCAGACAGTAGAAAATCCTTCTGTTCCCCTCTAAGCAACTGGTTATTAATGCTAAATGTTGAAACTTCTCAGTTTTTAATGTGAATTTCCCCAGTTTCAACTTTCAAACTGGTCTTGTCTCCTCACGTGAGTTTGTTGTGAAATGGCTTCCTCACCTTGTCTTCAAGGACCAAGTCCCTTAAATCTGTCACTCCAAGAAAGATTCACTGCAGCTTAGATAACATTTTAAAGTTCTGCATCAAATCTTGCCATGCCTCTCAGCATTCTGATGCATAGATGCCATGAGCAGAAGCAATGCAATTTTCCTACCGGATATTCTCCTGTTGTGGTAAACCTGTTAGGGATAATTTCTCAATAAATTACCCACAGAAATCCTGCAATTACCTTCCTTCTTGTCCTAGGGCTCTTAAGAGTTTGGCATGTGACACGAAAAATGTTTGTCATGTTTTATATTCCTGCTTGGAAGGGTCATCATGGATAACCTTATTTTTTAAGTAAAGCAATAGTTTTTCATGGAATGCCTTTACATTAATGGTATCAATGTGACAGTGACTTATACAGCGTGAGCATGTTGTACAAAAATATGTTCACTGCAAATTTTCAGATGTTCTGCTTTTGACTCTTACTTAGTGACTTGTGTTCTGGTGGTGGAGACAAATGGAGATGCTAATTTATATTCTCAGGCTACTCCATCATGTGGAATTCCTCCCAGGGAAAGGCAGGCAAGAACTGAAAAATCTCACAAGTAAAAATCTGCCTCTAAGCAAGTGTTTGAGAGCTCATGGGAGAGGGAGGAAGCCAGCAGGCTGGCAGGGGTGTATCTGGTGAGCAGAGAGCAGCTGCCAGGGAGCAGCACTAGTCCTGCTCCACCTCTCAGTGCTGTCAGAGTCTCGTGGTGAGGACATGTTCCAGTGTCACAGATTTTCTGGGATAAAAGTACAGCTTCAGTGCAATGTGGGTGCAGGGAGAGCTGTGGGGAAAACCTGCTGGCAAAGCCAGGCCTTTCCCTACCACAGGGGACTTCACTGACAAGATTAAATCCTAATATTGCCTGAAAATTCACAATCCCAGTGTTTTTAACCCTCAGCAGCAGGTATTATAACTCTGGATTATCTTGCCAACTTCTTCAAGAGCACTCCTCTTAGCCCTCAGGGGAAAACTACCCTACTAGTTGTGTTTGTAGGCTTCTGATGCTCCTCACAATCTCTGTGATGATGACCAAGACTTTGGCTTCCTGAAAAGGCCAATCTCAAACTCACGGACTGCACAGCAACAGAATGACCCAGCCCAGGACTAGGACATCAAGCCACACACACCTGCTGGGCTGCAAGGACTACCAGTGTGGGAGTCAGCTCAAGGCAGCTGATATGACTAATTCTTTACAGGGTTTTCTAATACCTGAAAAGAAGCCATCACAGAATGGCTGGGGTTGGAAGGGATCATGGAGGCCACTTGGTCCAATGGGCCCTGCTCAAATAGATCCAGGTTCCCAGGACCATGTCCAGACAGCTTTGAGTTTTCCCAAGGATAGAAACTGCACCACCTCTTCTGGGCAACCTGTTCCAATGCCTGGTCACCCCTCAGAGCAAGAAAGGTCACTGATATTCAGGCAGAACCCCCCTGTGTTACAGTTTGTGCTGTGTATAAGGTAAGCACGAGAGGGAACTGGAGTTGCATTATCTCCTTTGGGAGAACAGTTTCCTCCCAAGTGTTCAGAAACAGAGCTGAGAACTGCTGGCACTGCAGAAGGACCCCAGCTGCTCTCAGCCAGCCAGTGCTACAGTCATTCCTGCTGCTTCATTGAGCTTCCAAATATGAATGGCATTACCAAACTCCAGGATTCCAAATGGGAGATTTTGTTTGGCTAAAGACACCAAATCTACAGGAAAGCACAGGAAGAAGGGACTCACCTCTTCAGGGTTCTTGCAGCGTGTACTATAGAACGTTTCCAGCACAGGGTTGGGCTGAGCTTTTGGTCTCTGCTTGTCTCTCACGCCCAGTTTGGTACTGAGGGGCAGGGCTATGGCTCTGCAAGAGAAAAGATGAAGGTTCAGCCAAAAATAGAACAGTGATTTCTGATATGGCAGCGCTGTTCAAACATGAGGCAGCACATAAGGGCTGCCTCCCACATGTGGATCTAAATGTGGGTGTCATGTCAAGCAGGTAAAAAGGCAAACTTACAGCAGAAACAGCAGGACTTTTATCCTAGTGCTCTGAGTTCTGTACTGTAATATCCAAAATTACACAAGGTAAGCAAATGCTGTATCCTGCTTTGTCAAGTTCTGAATCCCCTGCCACGGGTCTCTGGCTCTCCCACAGCTGATGAGGAGAACCAGAGTGATGATAAGGCCTAAATGTTGCTCCCTGCTTGGTCTAGAACATGCAACATACATGGCACCACCTGAACTAAGGGCTTGGCTCAGGATGTGGTATCAGAGGTGTAGTGTCAACGCAGAGGAAACGTCCTGCTGAAGCAGGAGGCCACTTGGTCTTTAGTGGAGTAACTCACCTCCATGTTCCCTAATGTAAGTCAAGCACAGCTGCAAAATAAGGACATGGCAACTAGAAAGCTATTCACATGGCATGGATGTTTGTACTAGCTGTGCATCTTCAGTCTTCTACGGTGAAGCAACGCAAAGAAAAAAATCTGCATAAACAGAAAAAAGTTACCCGGGGTAACAAAGCTGCTCACAGAACTGCTGTGCTCAACAGTTCAACTCTACCAACACTCTTGTCTGCCTCAGCAGCAGGAAACAGCGTCATCAAAGGTGTGAAGGGAGGTCCTGCATGGATATTGCACAAAGAAAAAACTAGGCAAACAACATTTAAAAAAAAAGACCCAAAAGAACTCCGTTTTACTTGAATTTCTGGAGAATTAGCTGTTCTTATTAATTGCTCCCTTTTACACACTGCCACTGGCATGCAGTTGGTCTCCTCGGAAGGAAGAGCACACAGGCTGCCCAGGATCACTTCTCAGCTCTGTTGCTAAACGTGCAAAACCTCTGGAAAGCCTTATCTCTGTATTCTGGAGTTCAGGTTTTTTGCTCAAGGTGTAACTGCCTCCCTGGAGGGTTACTGGGTTATTGACTGCAAACTGGTGCTGAGGGGGGTTCAACCTGATGAGCCCCGTGCAGGGACAGCGAGTGCTGAGCCCACACCAGCTCTGCCTGGTCCCTCCTGCTGCCCAGGCAAGTCCTCTGCTCAGTTATCCCTGATGACTTGCACACTGAACACGATTTCTTTTTTTATTCTTTTATTTTTTTTTACTTTGCATAAAGAAAGCTGTGGAAACCACTTCACTATGGAGGTGTTTAAAGGTGTTCCACTTAAAAAGAGTATGGGATGTACTTATGGCTGTGATCTGTGCTAGCCATACAGCTCATACTCCATATACACATGTGCTTAGGGACTGCTCCAGGTCCAGTATCCTTCTGAAGGGTCTTTCAGAAGTTTTCTTTTCAAGAACTCACTTCTCAGTTTAATTAACAGGCATTCAAAATAATTTTATAAACAGACCCCCTACCTAAGGAATGCTGTTAAATGGTTCCACATTTTGCTCAACTTGTGTAACAGCTCATTTCCAGCTTTCTTTAGAACAGCCATTCACCTGTGTATCAGCTATTCTTTGTCATCCTCTCTGGGAAATTCCTTTGGCATCACTGGCTACAGGAACATTTAAAGACCAATGAAAATGATATGTTTCCAGCATGAGAGAAGGGCCAGGGCTAAGCATGCTTGCTGGCAACAAGACACATAGATGGTTATCACAAAAACTATGTGTAAGCACTGAGTAGTTTCAGTCAAATTTAGCAGCACCCTGGCACTGCTGCTGGATGGCAGAGGAATTGCCATTGCTGGGAATTCTGGGGTTTTAGCTCTGACTGCTCTCAAGAAATGTTTGAACTGCATCTTATGATTTGTTTAGTATCAAGTGATTGGTTTAATAACAGTGATGTTGGACCAGCAGGTCCTGTGCTAAGAACAATGACACAGTATTTCAACGATATCCACAGCTATGCTGAAACTGGGAAAACATTTACCTTAAGCCCTGCACTGTGTCATGGTTCCTGTATTAAGCAGTTCCTTGAAGTTGGGCCTCATCTTTCTGTTTCAGAGGTCAGGCATTCGATACAAGTGCCTCTGAAGAGAAAGATGAAATCAAGTTCTGTTCTTAAAAATATTCCAGCTTACTCCTTATTGCAGCTCCTTATCAGGCCACGCTGGGAACTGAAAGGTCTGAAAATTTCCAGACACATTAAAGCAAAGAGAACCTTTCTGTCAGGTGTAAAGACAGCCTGACAACAAGTTTATTTTACTGAAAAACTACTTAAAGTATCCTGACCAATTTCTTAATTTTGTTTAATCCTTGACTTCTCTCTATTTCCTGCTGGTTTCTTATGGTCATGGTGTAAAATCTCACTTACAGAAACAAGCCAGTTGCAGCTGATAAAGACAGGGTGTAACCAAAATTACAATTACTTTGTTGTTGAGGTTTTGAGTTGGAGCATGAATTATGGGACCAATCCTACTTTTAAGAACATCATTGGGAAACCAAGGCCTGAAATTCTTCCTAAGGGACGTCTGCACATGTTGGCTGTATGCTCTGACTCAGTTTTCAGTTAAGTCTTGTTCCAAGCACAGCCCTAAAGAGGATGATGCTTGTACTGATTTCAACATCACAGATACATTATCTCAGTGGCAGGGATGGTCTCATCATAGCAGTTTATCAGACAGGAGGAGAAACCCTGAGGACTAAACTGCACCCCTCTCCAGAGCCAGATGCAGCCAGTGGGATGATTCTCATCACCAGCCAACTTCTCCATCAGGGAGCAGCTCTCACTCCACACTTTACGTGGCAAAGTTCTCACCAAGTTCTTTTGTTCAGTAATCAGAGACCAAACTGTCTTGTGCAAAACCTGCTGAAGCTGAAACTAAATGGATTTATCATGAAGGGCCACAAACTGCTACTCCCCCACCTTGCAAAAGAAGGCTTTCAGAGTTAGTATGAGATACAAGAAATAATGTAACTTTGGAGGGTTTGGGTTGTTTTTTTTTTTTTTAATTTATTTATAAGGGCACCACTCTGCAAATGCCTTCTAGTATTACAAAATGCAGAACCACTGACAGCAGCAAACAGAACTTCTATTCTTTAAACTGCACGGTTTCTTTCAGCCTCCTGTTTTCCTTTGGCAGGGGACTATCCCTGTGCTCCTGGAGTACTCTATTCCTTCTCTTGCTTACATGAGAATGCTTCAATCAGTTAAACTGACTGTTCTGTTGGATACAAGATCCGAGTCACTGCAGTGCTACTGTCCAAACTGAGACAGGTCAGTTTTCCATTAAATCCTACAACGTGTCCCCTCATCTTTGCACAAAGCCCTGCCTGTAAGACCCACCAGGAAGCTGTTTTCAGATCCCTCCTGATTACTGACCAACAACAAAAGTCTCTGGGCAAAAGGAATTTCAGAGAGATACATTTCTAAATAAAATACTTGAAAATGGTGTGCTTTCTTTTTCTGGTTCAAAGTATCTGTTCCTGGCAGATCAACAGTGTCCCTTTCTTTAAATGTATAACACATGGCCCACATACCATCACCACCTTCCTAAGAAGAGACCTAATATTTCTGACTAAAATCCCCTTCTAGTGAAATTTGGGAACAATGTGGATCCAAATTCACTGACACTGGCTTTCAGTTGCCCAACATCCAAAAGTCCCTGGTCAAGTTCAAAATCAGACAAATCCAAAATCATGTGTAAATTCTGTTTTCAGCTGCTTTACTATCCCTCAAAGCACTTCAGTTTCCACATTCAGAAATCATAACCATTCAGAATCATAGCACTCCAAGAATTTGATTTTTACAGAAATTCAACATTACAGAGCCAGAAGAGAAGCTGACATCCCTCCTTGCAGGTGTATGTCCAGTGGAAAGTTCTGCTAAGGTATACAGGTGCTTAAAATCAAGCTCCAAGTTACTGGTGCAGCACATATCTCCTACTCACAGGCAGAGTCTGGAAACATCAATGGAATAGGGAAAGTTCCCAAGTTCTGGGTCCTCTCTTTTCTCAGGACATCACCACCTGCCTCCCCCAGCACCTGCCTCAGTCCTGTGGCACAGCCCAGCACTGCAGCTGTGCTCTCCAGCACTGAATCCACCTTCTCCCACCTTCCTCAGCCCAAACTGGATCACAGAGGAGTTGCTTCATGGCCTGTGAGCTGTTTCTCCTCCCCCCAGGGCTGCACCCACAACCTCCTCAGCTCTCCTGGGCCACACCCGGCCCCTGCAGGTCCCCTTCCCACCTTACCCACAGCAAAGCTGGCTCTTGGCAGGATGCTGCTGTCTCAGTTTTCCCCCCTTCAACCAGACAGTTCCATGGGGAGGAAAAGCCAGCCAATGCCAAGAGGAAGAAGATCCATGCTGGAGGAAACAGGTTCTTTCCCAGGTTTAATACCCAAACAAAGAGGATGAAACCATTGGTCCCAGCACAGTGACTGATGAGGGATTGCAGAAAATCCTCTGGACTTCTCCTGCCTCTTAGTATTTGCCTGGAGTTCTGACAGTTCAGTGACATGAACACATTACAACATTTCCAGAATCCCAAAGCAGGCACCCCTAGGAGCTATCTAGAAACACTTGGTACCCAATGTACTGTTGCAAGTAATAGCTAAGGGTAGCTGAGGGCAGAATAAATTGTCAGAGGCCAAGCTACAGCCACCAAATCCAAACTTGTCCACTAGTTATATCCACTCATTTTGAACCCCAGAGCAGAAGTACAACCATACACAGTCAAGGTTATCTACAGAGAAAATGAGAAATAATACATCTTTTCTTTCTGTATTCTCAAAGTGGGCGTAAATTATTTTAAACAGGGCTAGTGCCACTGTACAGGTAAGGTAACGGAGTAATCTGAGGGCTGGATTCACACCTTGCCTTCCCAGAAAAAGTTTTCTTCTCCAAGATGAACAGGACATGAAATAGTAACGACTGAGAATGAGAACAAGTCATGTCGAAATAAATGACTGCAGAGTTAGGACAAACAAGAATACAGCTCAGAACACTGGCTTGTAATTTGCATAGGTAAAATAGTGCTATGATTATAGGTTCCCTGGACCTGTAAAATGGGCTTGTGATATTATCTTTTTCTGAGGGTGTGACATGAAGCTTTTATTTAATGAAATTTGTGAATCAAAACAGCTTTAGAATTAATGAGTAGGACCAGGCCTGTGGAAACACTCCCAGCTGAGGCAGCACTTGGCTGAGAAAGGAAAAAATCTTCACACCTGGCCATCGGCACCTCAAAGCAGATGGAAAAGATACCTGGATTGACTGGGAGTGGTGTGGCAGGAGGAAGGAAAACAAAGGGACAGAGTCACAGAAGCACAGGATCGAGGCTGAAAGGGGCCTCTGGAGATCACCCAGCCCAACTCTGCTGCTCGAGCAGGCTGAGGAGGGCTGTGTCCATCTGGGTGTATCTCCACAGATGGAGACTCCATTTCCCCTCTAGGGAACCTGTTCCAGTGTTCAACCACAGTAAAACAGTTTTTGTGTGTTCAGGTGGAGCATCATCAGGTGTTTCTGTTCGTGCCCGTTGCTTCGTGTCCTGTCCTGAGCCACCACGGGGAAGAGTTTGGCTCCTCCTTCTTCCTGGCCCCTTCTTGTACTGGGGAGCCATGGACTGGCCACTTATTGCAGGACATGGGCCCCATCTCCAGCCCCACTGTGCAGACACATCCCTGTCACTGCCTGACTGTGCCTCATGGGGTAGGGGATCCAGCCACATCTTACACATCAGCAAGGAAGAAATGTGAGTCACTCTTCTTTCAGTGGTTACCTAGAGCACCTTGGTTCCCACATCAGTAGAGGTAACCAAGATGCCTAAGTCCCCAGGAGAGTGCAGGACAAAATCCATGGAATTTATGGAATGCACACTAAATGTAATGTATACTGTTGTTTACAAAGAAGAGATTTGGATTTCAATTTCGTGTCATCCTAAAATGATTACTTAAAGAATTATTCACACATTTGGTTTTAATAAAACACTCCAGATTACAGCCAGTATTTTTACGTAAAAACATTCTCACAGGACAGCTCTGAATCACTTCAACTTCTATAAACTATTCCAAGCTGCCCTTGTGTCACAGAGAATCTGCAGAATAAACACCTTTCCAGCCCACAGAAAGGTCCATTTCCACTTTCTTGTGCAGTCACTTTTCAAAAAAGAATAAGAGAAATATTTTTTAAATTGTTGTTTCCCCCCTCTTTCTAAACTTAAAACCACTGTAGATTTTGACTAAACTATTTCAAAAAATTACCTCTTCAGAGAGCAGCTAACAATAGTGGGTTTTGAATAAACTGAAAACCACTTTAAAGAGTATTCAAAATCACAAAAGCAGACTTGCTCTGCAGTCTTGACAATGGTTAACACTGTAGTAAATCTCAGTTATCCTCCAGCAAATCTTGCTGTGTCACAGACCACATTAACTACTGACCAAGCTGCACAAAACAATGGCACCAGCTCAGGACCTTTATGAAACTCAATGATCCCTGCAGGATTTCTTGCTATACCTATGCCATAACCTCCAAATTTTCTGCCCTGAAGTGTTGTGTGTAAAGCACTCAAACACCTCTGGCCAGAAAGATCCTCGGGTCAGAGCAACTTCTTGTGCCAACCCTTGGAGATACCATGGATTTTGCAAAAAGCAGCCCCAAAAGCAGGTCTGGTAGCAGAAGGAGATAAGGATAAGAAATGCTGGCAGCCCAGCACTAAAGGGTCAAGCCAGAGGAAGCAGCAAAAAATTTGTCTCTGCATGGCAGTGGAGAGCAGGGGCACTCCACACAGACATCCCTGTGGCTATGCAGGGCTGGTGCTGAGGGTAGAGGGCTCAGCCCAATCTGATACATCCTATCTGCCTGTCTGTCAGCTGTGATACCCCAGATCCCCACTGCCCAAGATAAAGGAGACTTAACTGTATGATGTAGTCTAGACATGATTTCTGCTGCACTCGACCCAGCAACAGCAAGTACTGTGCAAAACACACATGTTTTTTGTCTGCCTTCATAAACACATGCATAAACCTCATCTAGGCTGACCTGTTTTAAGTGTAGGAAGTCACATTGCTTGTAATTAGACCTTAAGGGTAGGGTTTGTGCTCTATACTCAACTCATTTCTTTAGCCAGTACACAGGGCTGAAAAGAAGGAGCTGAAAAACACACCTCAGCAGACTTTGTGACCTGGAATTTCTGTGGGCCTCTTCAGTCAATAAAGCCAGCTTTTGGACCCAAACTGCTACCATTTCCCCTAAGAAACCCCTAACAGTACTAAGTAACTTACCTTTCAAAGGCACATCGAACGACAACCAAGATCAAAGCAAAAGGGATGCTGAGCAGGAGATCACGAGGCTGAGGGTAATGAATGTCTTCAGACTCTTCCATGTCCTCCCAGGTGATTCCTGGGGGCAGCCAGAACTCATGCTGCCACAGCCACTCATACAGAGAGCGAGCCATCCTGGAAGGGAGAGAGACCAGAATAAAATGAGGACAGCCTCACACGCAGTAAAACCTGTCAGCACAAGCACAAGGAGGGATTACACCCTCGCTGAGGTTGCATCTGGCTGCCCAAGCAGAGGAGCTGTGGGATGCAGCACTGCCCAAGGAACTGATAACCTGCTCACAGATCCCTATCGGGTGCTTGGTGAATGCCCACTCCTGGCACAGAACCAAAAAAAGAGCTGAAATGTAGATAAGTGCCTCAGAATCCAACAGAACATTAGTTTCAAGCTTCTCAGGTTCCCTGGTTCCTTTCCACAGCTTGGGATTGTGAGGATGAAGCAAGTCTGCTCCAGGGCTGGCAGGCAGCTCTCTTTTTCAATTTATATATCCTTATTTTTTAGTTTTTGATCTTTTGTGTTTATTTGTTTCTATTTACACATTGTAATTCCACCATAGGCATGTGTGCTATGCTTTAGCACATATGCTTTATAATTAATAATACTCTGAGATTTCACTTTATTTTAAAAAAAAAATCCTTCTTTTGCTTTGAATTATTAAAGAAACTTTTTCCAGATAAAAATTTTTGTGCAAGTTGATAAGCTGAGTTCTTAATGTAATTTTAAAGACCATGCCTGAAGATGGGATTTACATACATGATCAGCGAATTTAGCAGCATAAAGGACAGCAGAATGGGTGTGATGAAGCGTTCAGCACACAAATACTGTTGCTAGATAACTCCCTCATAACACAGACATGAGCTGCACCACCCTCCAATACAGGCAGCTCCTCTTAGCTGGTAAAAACAAACATCCCAAAAAGTGACACAGACTGTGCCAGCACAGAAGGAGGAAATGGGTATGAAATGCCCACTGAGATTATTGGAATGGGGCAGGAAGTGCCACCTTAGGAAATCAAGGGAAAAAGCACACAATTTAAGTGTCTGACCCAGGTATCATAAAGCTTCTCTCTGAGTAAAGTGCCAAAACCTGGCCCATTTTCTGCAAGAGGGACTGCCCAACAAATGGAAAACGAATCAGTAATTTGATTCTGAAGATATCCTTAATTCAGATGCACTTTCTCTGTTAGTTACACTAAGATCTGCCTTATTCCAGAATTTTGCAGAGCCTGGAGGATATTGTCTGAATTATAACAACAGAATGGTTTGGGTTGGAAGGGACCTTAAAGCCCATCCAGTGCCACCCCCTGCCATGGGCAGGGACACCTTCCACTAGCCCAGGTTGCTCCAAGCCCCATCCAACCTGGCCTTGGACACTTCCAGGGATGGGGCAGCCACAGCTGCTCTGGGCAACCTGTGCCAGGGCCTCACCACCCTTATGGGGAAGGATTTCTTCCTAATATCTAACCTAAATCTACTCTCCTTCAGTTTGAAGCCATTCCCTCTGGTCCTGTCATTACAGGTCCTTGTAAAAAGTCTCTCTCCATCTTTCTTATAGGCTCCCTTCAGGTACTGGAAGGAATCATAACATCTTTTCTTGATTTGGACTTTACTATTCATCACAATGTGTCTTTTGATCTGACTACAACAGGGCAGAACAGCACCCTAGTTTTCCAAATTTGGCTCATTTCTCCTGGTGCACGCACAGCCAATTCAGTATCATGACAAAGCTGATTACAAATATATGTGTAACTGATAGCAAGTGGATGCAAACTTTCTGATCACTTAGAGAGAAACATATATAGAAAGCAGGAAAACACTTTCCATTTTTCCTTGAAGAAAAAGGAAAACCATCTTATTAAAAATGCATTCTTCTCCTCTGTGCACTGCCTGATTTCAGCTTTTCATACCAAACCCCACAACATAAACACACCTCCTAAAAATCAAGAGCCTGATGGACTGAAGAACTGCAGTCAAAAGAAGCAGCAGTAAGGCTTCATGTTTTCAGGATGTTCTTGAACCTCCTGTAGACTGTGTGAATGCAGGTTTCTAAACAAGACTGCATATTTAGAGCAGAAAGTGTCTCTGTAGAAGCAAATTGTACTAGTATGGGCCTAACCTACACTGAATTCAACACCCTGTCATGGAGAAGTGTGGTGACACTGTACCAAAACAGCTTGTGCACTTCAGGCAGGTACTGGATACCAGTTTAGAAAAGCCAAACAATCTAAGCCAGGTGTCTGAATTACAAAGATCTTTACAGGCATGAAAGACACCGACCTCAAAAGTGTTGGTAAACTTCCTTAGCTGTTAAAAATCTCAGCTCTAGTCAGGGAAAGCATCAGGAATTCCACCATTTTCCCTCCAGAACTGTATATATCTGGCAGCAACACAAAAACACACTTGGTACAGGACAGCAGCTGAGCTCCACCGAGGGCTCTCTGTGGGAGAATATAAAATAGCTCTTCCAATTTGCTTACGGGGAATATATAGATTCAAAGTGCTGAGGAAGCAAACAGTCATTATCTAATCTACTCTCACGTGCAAAATATATATAGTCAGGATGACCCTCCTGGAATATTTGTTCATCTTTGAAGTTGCCTTCACACATTGCAAAAATACAGATGTGAAGCAACTTATACATCTTTTGCAATTTACACAGATCAAGTTCCCAAGTCAAGGCTGCTGGAGAGCTGAAGACAACAGTGGGTCTAAAAGGCCCTCTGAGACAGAAAAGTGTCAGTGGGCCCATTTCTTTCTCAGAAGTTCTTTATGCCTCACAGAGCATCTATCCCGTGCTGTTGGTTGTAGCTTTGTGACTATACAGGATAAGCCCTTCAGCTCTGAACACAGGTGTAACACAGAAGACACCCCCTCACACAGAGTTTAGCAAGAACAGAGGGGAAAAACTGCAGTGGGAAACACTGATCAGATCAACATAAGCACTTCACAAACAGCAAACAAAATAGTAAATGCTGGAAGAACAGCATTAAGTTGTAGAATATACATGTAAGGATGAAATCAAGAACAGAGAAGCATCACAGATTTGCCATGGGGACAGGGAGGACAAGGCTTCAGTGCTCACTGAGCCCACAGTGCACCAAAGGGAGGCACAATGTGGGAACCCACAGACCTCCTCTGAGGTGAGACAGACAGAAGGTCTTGAAGCAACTGGACACTGCCCAGCCCAGCAGCTCCATCCACTGTATTTACTTTGCCTTTCCCAATGTTGGTCTGTTTTCAGGTGTTTTTTTTTTTTTAAAAACTTGGTGGTTTTATCTGAATCCTCAGTGTTAAAATTGTCTCTGCTGCCCAGCCAGCTCGCTGAGGTGCTCCAAGGAGAGCAGGAATTGCTGCGCCTGCAGTTCCTGCAGCAGAGAGGCACTGCAGGGCTCCCCCCACCCTGAGCCACAGAACACCACTGCACTTAACCCCTCAGGGCCAGGTTTACATTTGGTTTCGCTTTCGAAGCAGAACTGTCTGAGAGGAAGCACAGCATCCAGCTGAAGAGGTTACTCCTTGTCTCACAGGTAAAATGGCTAAGCAGGTTTACCCAGAAAATGTTAAGTGCTGCTTGCATCTTCAAAGAGTTATTCTGCTGCTTCACTTGCAGACTCCATTCCCAAGCTAAACATTAATATATAGGAACACAAATACGTAAATTTACATATGTGAATATAGCAGGAAAGGGTGGGGACAAAACAGAGAAACAGCTTACACATCTTGGAAAGAACTGGCTACAAAGGCCTTCGAGTACTTAATGACAGCAGACATGGTGCATTGTCTGCAGGAGGATTATACAGGTTTGTGGGTGAACCATGGCACAGGTTCAAACATCCCCACAGTGGCTCTGGGCCAAGCCATTTAGGTCTGCCAGGCCTTATTAACTCATTAACATGATGCTTAAGTGCAGCATCATGTTAACGAGCTCGCTGCCAGCCCAGCACAGGGATTCCTGCAGCAGCCCTCCTGGTACAGCCAGTTTTCCCAGGATGTAATTAGCCACCAGCAGCAGAGGACTGCCACAGGGGAAATTACCTGATAATGTGGAAGCTCACCACCACCAGGATGCAGTTACGCTGCTTCTTGAGTCAAGTTCCTTTATTTTTCCATGGGGCTAAGGCTAATTAAAACCAAAAAGCCTCTTCAATCTTGATATCCTGGAGACCAAAATGGAGAGGCTTGTCCTATCTTCCTGAGAAGCAGCTGGGGTCAAGAAACAGAGTCCTCTGTGTAGTTATAAAGGTTCCTGTTTTTTCAAATTGGAAGAGCCACTGTGTTCCAGTCCTACTCTGCTCCATACTGCCTGAATTTGGGGTTCCACTGCCTATTCTGAATTTGAACCTTTAGCTTATTTTGATATGAAATCAATTAGTCAAGAACTCCATGGGTAGATTCTCTCCTGATAAGCAATTTCTAACCTATAATTTCCATAATCCTGATGTCTTCAACAACAACTAAAACTACCTGTAACATGTAGCCAAGAGAAGTTACTAGTTGAGACATGAAGCTTACTGCACCTCTTTAATGCAGAAATAAATATTTCTAACCAATAAAGGTCTGATTCACATGGCACAGGATATCTTTTAAACACCCATATTATATTTAATCTCTTAATCTCTAAGGCTTTTTTTTTTTTTTTTTGGTAAGACCTTCACATTAAACATCATAATACCAGGATTATAGTTGCTGGGATAATTTTTTTTTTTTTAATCTTTCATACATGTTTTCTAATATATATCAAGTATTTTCACTAAAGATCTGGCAAAAATTATAGATAAAAAAAATCTTCGCTCCTAAATTCCTAATAACATGTACCATTATTTTCAGTACAGCAAGACAGAGATTAGTTAGTTAATAGTCTCCTGCCTGAAGGGGACACATTAAGCTTTTCAAATTTCACTTTGGCTTTGATATGTTCATTTCCATTTCCTCATCTCTGCAGCCATCCTGGCGTCATACCTGCCTTCTGATGCCAACTTATCTGCAACACTTCCCTTGCCTGAGATCCCTCTCTTTTCCTGTCCCTCTCTTGGTTCTTCACCATTTTAAGGCTTTTCTTATCATGCAAATTTAACCCATGGACAGACAGTGTTCACAGTACTGGGTTATGTTTTTCAATTAAGAAAAATGCCTCCCTAAGAATGTCCACCCCGTGGGAATAAAAAAATATTTAAAACTTTCCTTATAGTTCCAGTCCATGGAACTATGGACTAAGGTCTGATCTATGGACATTAACTCTCCTGACACACGTCCTAACCCTCTCAAAGTAACATTCCTAAAAAACCCATCACCCTCTACACCCCCATTTATTTGAACTTCCTTTGCAGATGATTACAAACCTGCTTGCTCTCACTGCAACTGATGCAGAATCTCTAATCACATGGACAGATTTTGCTATTAATTTGTTTTTACCTGCAGCTAATTCTGCTTTATTTCTCCTCTGTTCCCCCCCTTTCTCAGCTCTTTCTCTTGTGCTTCTACATGCCCTTTTCCTTAAAACCACAGCTTCTGGCAGAACCTTCATTTGTTTTTGCATGAAATAAGACTGTCTTTCAACTCTGACTAGTAGTGAAAGAAACAAAACCACCATCTCCTTCCCTTCATAATCACCAACACTATGTTCTCCAGGCTCACCCTCCTCACCCAGAGTTTGTTCTCTTCTTTGGAAGCCAGCTGAAAATTTGAAATGATTTGTGCAGCCTTGTTGCTTCACAACAGCCAGTTAATCTCAACTTCTTGGCTTTCAGATATTCTCCTCACTTAGATCTACCAGCTGAGATTTTCTACCAAAGCATTTCACGTCTGCTGCCCACCCATGAATAAATTCATTTTGCTGGTCATGCACCGCTCTCTTCAAAGGCAACAATTTTCATGTACACCATCTTTTGGGAGAGCTCTGTTCAAGAAAAACCATAAACTGCCCAAACAAACACTAGAAACTGCAAATAAAAGTTCAGTGAGCAAACCTGCTTGCTTAGATCCGGAAAGAACATCTTTCTCACCCAGAATAAATTACAATCTGACTCCCATACCTTGTGCTCCACTTGCCAGCTCCTTCCTTGCTGGGCTGCTCTGCTTGGAGTGCCTGGCTCCTGAGCAGACTGCCAGGTATGACCCACAGCACAGGCTCCAGCTGATGTCACTCACCCACGTCAGGATGCAAATCAGGCAGCTCTTCTCACTCATCATCCCTCACGAGCACGACTCCCTGGTTTTGCTCAGTGAGAACAAGCACTGGTTTATCCAGCTAAAAGCAAGGCCAGAAGAGGCACTGAGTGCCTCTGGCTTCACCATGTCTTTGGTCGGGGGGTACCCAGAGCAGTGAGTCCAAATTTTTCTTAGCCTCCCTCTTTCAGAAGCCCTTCTGTACTTTCAGCTGTACTCCAGCTGAGCTTTGGCTTTCCTATCTGCATCATTCCATGCCCAGTCAACACTTCCATATTTCTCCTGGCCATCCGTCCCACTTCCACCTTTCTGATGCTTCCTTTTTGTGTTTAAGCTCAAACAACAGTTCTGTGTTAATCCCTGCTGGCCTCATACTATTTTTGTTTGCCTTCTTGCACGTTGGGATGGACTTCACATGCTTGGAGGAGGCTGTCCTGGAAGATCAGCCACCTGTCTGGCCCCCTTTGCCTGCCAGGAGAGTCTCCAATGAGATCCTGCCAAACACATCCCCAAACAAACCAAGATCTTCTCTCCTGAAATTTAAGAAAGCCCCCAGGACTTACATTCACATTTTGAAATACCATGACTGTTTCTTCCGTGTTCCTCTTCTAGGAACCCGGAGATGCTTCCCTACTAAGGGGGAAGAAACCTGGGCTGAACTGCAGCACCTGTTAAACCAGTCTCAAAAATAAAGTGCCGTATTAAGTTACCAGGATAAAAGCAACAGAGACAAAAGCTGAAGACCTTTGCTGTCTGGCTGGCACTTCGTCTGTGGCTGGGTTATTAAACGAAGTAACATTCCTGTGTTACTTCCAGGGCAGGGTGAGGTAACATAAACCTCCTTGTTCTGACACTTGGGAACAATCAGTATTCTGCTACCGAACACTAACTGTGCAAACAACAAAAAAAATTCAACAAAACCCCACTGGAGACCACATGCTGATTGTTTTGGTAAGGCCCAAGAACACCATGTTCTACCATTACTGTGTAAAAAGCTACAGACCATACTGTGGCTTAGCAAGGACATCAGACCCCACTGGTGTCCAACTGAGGCACCCAAGGCACCAGCTACAACATCTCCACAAAGCACAAAGACATGTGTGTGCCCCCGAGAGTGCAAATGCAAAATGTAAGAAGGAGGCACCCATAAAACACAAACGAACGACTCAGCAATTTCTTTGCATTTTTCCTTTCATTCCTTCTCCTAATTTTGCCTGCTATTTCCTCCAGTCTCACTGCAGAAACAGCAGTCACTGTCTGACATCATTTGATAGAACTGAGGAAGGAAATCAAGTTATTGGCTGCAGGCCATGGTGAGTTAAGAATTCAGGTTGGAAGATCACACAGAGAATCAAGCAGGAGATAGATTACTTCTCCCAGAACTACTCACCTCTTCTTTCTCTTGAATTCATTGGTACCAAACAAAGCAAGAGTCAGGGAATCTTAGTGAGATCATGTCCTTCAATCTGAGGTAAGAGACAGTAAAAACTGCCAAAAAGCCTTTAAACAGAAATGCTATTTATTCCCCAAAGAATGTACCAACAAGCAGTTCAAACACCAACAGGAGCCTTTTCACAGGTTGTGGAGGGAGAAAGATACAAAAAGGAATCACACACTGTGAGAGTACACACTGAATCCGGCCCAAAACTTTGAGCCTGGGCAGCAATAACTTTGCAAGAAGCTCTTCCAAAGGCAAGTTCTGGCCTTACAACCCAGTTGTGTGCATGGAGGTTCAGATGTTGGAGAAACAGAAAATATTTGCCCAGATCTTTCAAGGCAATACATACCCCAGACATTTCCTTTTGCTGCCAACTGAAATTACTCAGCTTATTACCACCAACTCTGTTACTCCACAATCACATATCAGGCCTTAGAGAGTTTAATACTAACTTAAAAACTGGGAATAATAAAAAGTAGGTAGTAGGTTCAAGCTTCCAAGCCATACTCACGTCACATTAAAATACCACAGAGCTCTCAGTAAAGCTTCTTTCTCACAAGCTCATGAGACAGTGCAATGCTTGTTCAATGCACTACCTGATTCTCCAGCCTTCTGAAGCATAAATGTTCCTAAATAGTTGTGCTGTTCTGGTCTGATGGCCCTCTCCTAACCTGTCCTCTAAGAATCACCCTTGGCAAGCCTTTCTGGTCTTCCAGGAGAGCTCTTCCTCATCTCTCCTGTGCTTGGTTCTGCAGTTTGTAGCAGCCCCTCAGAAGCTTCATCCCCAGTTTCACCTAAAATTCCTACCTCCTTATTTGTGCAGTCAAGCCCCACAGTGAGTCAAACACCCTTACCCCATTTTTCTCCCACAAACAGGCCATTTCCCCAAAGATAATCTCCTGCATGGAGTTGAGGGAGGCATCCTGTATTACAATGCAGTCCACCTACACATGCAGAGAATGACTTTTCACACAAATCCTCACTCTCCTCTCTCATGCAGGAAACACACAGGCTTTAATTACTTCATATGAGCTGGCTTTAAATTTCAATATCAACAGTTCCATCAGTTTCCCAGGTATTTGTTCCCACAAACTCCCCAGGCTGTTCCAAAGCTTAGAAAAAAAAAAAGAAAATTAATTAGTCTAAAATGAAGATTCTTTTAAATGATACTTCCACCTCTAAAAGTAGTACATGTTTTCATGATTTTTTTCATTTCAAAACACAAACTTAAAACCTTATCTGGGAACAGCATCTGCATTCCCAACATTACTGCAAAAGCAAAATAGGTTAAAAACATTGAGAAAGAGACAGCAACAGATAGAAAGATTTCCTCTCCAAGATTAAAAGAATTGAAACTCACTTTTCACAAGCATTACTGCTTAATGAGTAATGCAATCTATCATATGACGATTGTAATTTAAAAACAAACCTGAATATGAATTATTCTTCATTAGAACAGGTCACTTAAAAGCCCTATAATATGGGCAGCTTAAAAAGCATAAATGTAAAACTACAGTTCTTTCCACAGGCACTGTCCTCTGTTCTTTGCTGGAGCAGTGCCTGACATGAGGAGAACCTGCTTCCAGTGGAGCTTTCCATATTGCATAAACAAATCACTAGAGGATGGTGTATCCCCTGTCAGGAGTTGAAGGCTGCAACCACACTGTGCTATTTATCCAGCAGTTCTGGCACTACGGGATGGCTGAACCAAACCTGCAACGAGACCATTTTAATGAGTGATCCCACATTTACTCAGATTGCTCAGCCCAGGTTTTCTTGGTCTTCTCCTGCCAAACACAGTCACCCCTTAAGCTGGATTCCTCCTCCTGCCCTGCTGTTGAGGAGTCCCCGAGTTTGCTGCAGGAACGAGCGGATCTCGGAGGAAACTCTGACCCCATGTTTATTCCTCACAGTTTATTCCTCACTGGGCCAATCTCTCTGCAGCACAGACACCAACCTCCCTCCAGTGCAGGCAGCAGTTCTGCCCTGCCTGAGCCCACACCACCCTGCCCACGCTGCCTGCAGGCACGGCCCCGAGCACAACCAGTGCCAGCCCCAGCCTTTTGGATCCCCCAGCACACCATCAGCACCTCTGGCTCCTGCAGCACGGCCCTGATTCATGCTGCCTGAGCTCAGGGTTTATTTTTAAAATACAGATACTAAGGGTCACTCTCTCCTTGCTCCAGTTCGCCGCAAATAACTTCACAAGAAAAGTCACACAGAAATGATTATTTTGGGAATTCTGCTTTCGTGCTTTTGCTTCAGTATCATCTCTAAACAGAAAAATTCCTCTGGTGTTTTCTTTAAAAACATTGAACACAAACTCTGACAAATCATCTTTCAAAACCCTGCAGAAGGATCTTCCACACATGTAC
The DNA here is from genome assembly GCF_003945725.1 of Corapipo altera. Classification (NCBI taxonomy): domain Eukaryota; kingdom Metazoa; phylum Chordata; class Aves; order Passeriformes; family Pipridae; genus Corapipo; species Corapipo altera. The sequence goes on from NW_020884996.1 coordinate 1,205,605, forward strand.
GAAGACAGGCAGATGAGCAGTTAGCCCAAAAGCTCTTATAGTACCCCAGGGGTAAAAATAACACTGCTTGTCAAAATAAAATCCAATCTGAACACAGCCTGTAGTTTACCTCTTTCACAATTTATTTTTCCTTATCTGTTTTGATTGAAAGCCTTGGCACTCATTGGGTTGGAAGGTATATGCCATACCTGCGGCCACCAGTGCAGCAACCTCACAAAGCAAAGTATTCAAAGAATTTTTGGAGCTGACTTTTGAAACAAAGAAACTAGTTGTTATCAAAAGCAGTTTTGGTAAAAGCTGAATCAGTCTTGAAGTTAATGGAACTACTACAGTTGGTCCTCTTTGAATGTATTTCCTCTTTTTTCCAAATGAAAGCTATTCCTGAATTAATTAAAACTAAAGCTCATTGGAAAAGGAGTGGGGAACATGCACTGGATTCCTGACATTGCTGTGTAATTCTGGACAAACATGCTGAGGTGTACTCCTCAGCAAAGGAGTAAATTATGCCCAACAGAACAGTCTTCAGTGCATGTTCAAAATTGGAAAAAACAATGACACTTGTTTTCTTTTTATTTAAGAACCACCTGCCATGGAATGCCAGTAGACTTAAACATGAAACCTTCAATACAGATACACTAAACATGAATACACAGGCAGTGGAGACCCACAGTAAAATGCAGACTTTTATTTGAATGAGGAGGTTGGTCAAGGGCACAGGACACAGACCTGCAGACACCAAGTCAAGGTGGAAAACAGCCCAGAGCTAAAGGTCAGTGTGTGAGAGCAGGAGCACCGAGTCAGACCCAAAGAGAGGAGCTCTGCCTGCTCCTCTCATGGCCTGGGTGCATCCACTGGAGAGCAAAGCTTTGCACCACCCAGCCCTTCATGGCAGCTCTGCACCAGAGCCCAGTCTGGGCTGGGCATCAGTTCCTGGAACTGACCCCTGACAGAACAGAACACGCTGCTGGGCAGGGGGGCAGTGCCCCAGCTCCTGTGCACCTCCTATCAGGTTTAGTTCAGGTCTTAGGACTCTGTAACTGGAGCTTTTACCACACAACCTGCAGTGTGTGTGGCACTGCAATGAAATGGTGCTATAAATTCTAAACTGGACACATATTCCATTGAAGTGTCCAATTACTCTCTTAATATTTACTAGAATGAGGGTAATTAATTTTACTAGTAGGAAATAATTACAAGATTTGGACTTGCTAAAGAGACACCTATTTTTAAGCAAGCTCTTGTATCAGGTAGGGACTTTTGGCTCCCCCTTTTCCTTTAGGTGAAAGCGTGGCTTTTCTCCTACAGGGAAGAAACCTGGAACAGACATTAGAAATACAAGCAGCAGATAAAACACAGAGCACAATAAGCAATCTTGACTCTGGGAATCTTATGACACTTTTGTTCTTATCTACAGGCTCTTAATTCACAGCTAAAGTGGAGTCAGTTCAAAACTGCACACCCTTCTTTACATTGGATTTTAGTGTGCACTTGTTATGTCATATAATGTTTGGACAAACCAGTGAGCCTAAATTTAAACAAATGTGATTTTCCAGATAGTCCTATGAGAGAAAGACTCAATTTTGAGCATTTCAGAGAACAAGTACATGTTACTAACACCACACAGTACAGAAGATCAAGATGGGACTATTTGTTTTGACTTGTGCATGTTAGTCCTTTGAAATTCTATAACGTCCTTTCTTCTGAGCTTGCTTTCACATGAACAAAGCCCAGGACTGAGGGGAAAGAAACAGGCATGTTTCCTTTAAGATTACATCAATGGGTGGAGAGATCCACTACAATCCTTAGAATGAAAGTGCTGCTCTTTCCAGCACGAAGATTCCCCTGCTGAGACAGGTTCCTTATAACTCAGAGCCAGTGTAAACCAACAGCGTCATCAAAGACTGGACCTTGGCCTCCACCCAGCCCTGACCATTTCTCCCTCTTCACTGCCACCACCTCTCTGTGCTCAACACAAGAATTTGTGAGGCTTCACAGAGAACCAGGCTGAGAAAAAGATTTGGGTTTAAACAAACCTTTTCCCTCTTTTACTTAGGGGTGATTTTACCCCACATCAGTTCCTCAGTGCAGTTTCCTGCCTGGCTTCAAAATCATTTGTGCAGGCTCAAGGTACAAGGGAAAAATCACACATGGCCTGGGGCAGGCAAAGGTGGCACAGCTCAAGCTCAAACTGATCAAACTCCACTGAGCTCCAAATGCCCAACTGTGACATCGTACCTGGAAATATCTGGATTCATGTCATCCAGTCCTTACTGGCCTCTGCAAAAGGAACCTGGGAAAAAAAACCAAACAAACAGAAAATTAAGCCTAAATATATGATATATGCAGCCCAAAGCAATTTCTGGGTGTACACACACAACTAACTTGCAGGGACCCTCTGCATCACATGACATCAAACAAACAAAAAAAAGAAAGCCTGTGTTTCTCCCCTATTTCCCTTAGGGGTGAGTAACAAGCTTACAGAGCTTTCCCTTATTCATCTCAGACCTGAAAAACTAGTGTATGGTAACATTCCAGCTGCATTTTACCCTCCTGCAGAGAAATGGATGATGAATTAGGATCTGAAGATTCCCTGAGGGGTCTTTCATTTACAAAGACTTGCAAAGTCTGGACAAACCATCATCACCCTGACAGGCTGTGAGCCTGGATCTGCTGCAAAGCACTGGTCACAAACCCAACCTGTCTGTACTAGTCCTGTGTGCAGTGCTCTCCAGAAGGAGAAATCCCACAAACTTCTACCTTGGAACTGCCCTGGAAGAACAGGAGGCAAAGCTCAGATGGCTGGAGCCTTGTTATCTGCAGCTCTATGGACTAAACACTCCTTTGCCATAACCACCATTCAAAAGCAGAAATAGCTGGTTTGCAGTTTGATTTTTGTGTATTGAGCTGCTTCCTAGAATCAGAGAACACTAAAATGAGTGATTTACAGAGGCTTTTGCTTCCTTCCCTGGCCTGTAAAGTATTGTTCTCTGCCGTAAACATGTCAGGAAAGAAAAATTTGGCTAAATCTATGAACCTGAAAGCAATTTTTCCTCAAAAACTCTGGAGGGAAGAGTTTAGGATATTATAGAAGCTAGAGCTATAACACAGAGCAAAAATTTAGAAAAACAGTATTAATTTTCTTGACATATATCTCAAAGAACAGAAAGCAATCAGATTTTCCTGAGCATTTCTTACTTCTTGAGCCCTCCCTGGCCCGTGAATATAATCAAAGGTCCTCATCAGCTGCATTTCAGAAAAATTCTGAATTGCAAAAATGCCTGATACAGTTGTTTTTGTGTTTATTGGATGCTGCCAGGTCTATAAAAGACTGGCTGTTGTCAAAATATTGATTTTCCAGAGCTCATGCTCTCCTTCAGACCAAGCACCATTAAAGTTCTGCATTCAAAGGGACACCATAAAACTGTAAGCAGCATTCAAAACCCCAATAAAAACGCCCTCCATCAATCTGGTGACCTCATGAAGAGAAGAAAAGGAACTCCATCGAGGGGAAAAGGTTTAAAAAGAAGCCTTCTTTAGCTTTATTTCTGCCCAAAAAGTGCATGCCAGAAAACTGAACTTTTAAGCCTGTTATGATGCAGGAGTACACAACCTCAGGGCTTTGGACAGAGCAGTGTCCCCAGGCAGACTTGGGAGGTAAGAGTAGATAGTTTAGACATCCCAAGGCACCACCAGTCTCTCTCAGCAAAGCAGGGTCTCCCCAGATCCTGTTCAACAACATGGCAAAAGGGCACCAACTCAGAACAGTTTTTATGCTGATTAGAGCTGAAAAGCAGAATTAGTTCCTCAAATACAGCCTGTAAGGTTGGCAGCAGGAATCTAATCTTTGCCACATGTGAACAGGGAAGCCAAGTCTCTCCGAGTTACCAGTCTGACAGACAGCAAAAATTGTGAATTTCTGTGAATTTTGGTGGACTACAACAATAGGACAAGGCAATAATAATTTTTCCTTGCAGGTATTTGCTTTCCTTCCAGCCTGGAAGCAGTTATCAAATTGAGAAGACTCTTATCTCATTAACATGACTCTGACATGAGAATGAGGGAATTAGACTAGGAAAATTAATATTATGTATGAATTTCACCAGATTGTAACAGCTAATAACCTAGATCAGGTCATTCCTCACCCAGCAGCTTTGATTCTCGGTAAAAAGCCCTTTTGGCTTAACATAAGATGCACTTTTCAATTCTGACAGCTTCTTTGCTGCTCTGAATACAAGCATCTCACAAAGTCCATTATCTTCCCATATACGATCTCCAGGTTAACAAGAGCTTTTTTTCTTTTTTTTTTTAATTGAAATGGAGAAAAAGCTCCTCTGCATTTTTAAGTTTCATGGCTCTCTTGATAAACCTGAGCTTGTAGATTCATCAGTGACCAGCCCAGTCTCAAGTCTCACCCCATTTCTCCCTGCTGGATGAAGAAGAGGTTGGCTCCTTCCGAGGACAAACTTCATCCCTTGTGTCCTCTCACACACACCTTCCACTTTATTTTTGCAAAATTCATCTCACAAAACTCTACCTTACATTTGCAAAACAAGGAATTACCTTTAGATGCTGATAAGTGATATAGATAAAGAGGCATTTTGCAATCTGGCAAGCTAAGATTCAGCTGTCTGACTGCAAATTAACAGTGGTCCCTTCCAGAAACCCTCAAACCTGACACCTGATTTCACTCTCACCCCACTGCCAGTGCCTCCTAAAACTTACCAGCCAGTGTGGCTTTAAACAATTCCAGAAGTGGAATTTGATGTTGAGCATCTGATTTGAGGTTTTTGGCAACTCCATCCTAAAATTATTTTTTTTTGGCCTTTATCCTACTTAGTGTCATGGTCTAATAACCACGGCAGTGGTGGATCAAGGGTTGGACTTGACGATCTCAGAGGTCCCTTCCAACCCGGCTGATTCTATGATTCTGTGAATTTTGATCATCACACAAACCTTTCTAAAAACAACACAAACCACAAAAGAACTCTCTCAGCTCCCTATCCCCCCCCCCCACCCCGGGCCGGCTCTGCCGGCCAGTTCTTCAGGGAACAACTTTTCACTGTCTGCAGGAAAAAAAAAATTAAAAAAATCTTTCCTTCAATCCCATCGTTTTTCACGGCAAGGAGGGTGTGGGTGTAAAAACGACACTGCGGGCGGAGCGGAGCCCGCGCCCCGCCACCATCCGTGTCCATCCCCGAGCTCCCTGTCGGGCTCCATCCCCGAGCTGCCCCCCGGGCTGCCCCCCGTGCATCCTCCGTGTCCATCCCTGAGCTCCCCGTCGGGCTCCATCCCTAAGCTGACCCCCCGGGCTTCTCCCCGGGCTCCCCATGTCCATCCCTGAGCTGCCTTCCGGGCTCCATCCCCGGGCTCCCCCCCGTGTGCCCCCTGTGTGCGTCCCTGAGCTGCCCCCCAGGCTCCCCAACGTGCGTCCTCCGTGTCCATCCCTGAGCTCTCCGCCGTGTCCATCCCTAAGCTGCCCCCCCGGGCTTCCCCCCGAGCTCCCCAT
>NW_020884996.1:1211210-1221724 GCF_003945725.1 Corapipo altera
ACTTCCCCCCGTGCGCCCCTCGTGTCCATCTCTGAGCTCCCCCGCCGTGTCCATCCCTAAGCTGCCCTCCCCGGGCTTCCCCCCGGGCTCTCCCCATGTCCAACCCTGAGCTGCCCCCGGGCTCCATCCTCGAGCTGCCCCCTGGACTCCCCATGGACTCCCCCTGGACTCCCCCCGTGTCCATCCCTGAGCTCCCCACCGTGTCCATCCCTGGACTCCCTCCGGGCTCCCCCGCTCTCCCACCCCGCTCACCTCGGGCCTCCCGCGCCGGGGCGGCCCCGGCCGGGCCCCGCCGAGCCCCGCGAGCGGCCCCTGCGCGCCCCGGGCGGAGCGAGGAGGCGGCGGCGCTGGGGCGGGTCCGGGCGCTGCTCCGGGCGCTGCTCCGCTTCGTTCCGCTCCGGCCCGGCCCACCCTGCCCTGCCCTGCCCTGCCCTGCCCTGCCCGGCCGGGCAGCCGCTTGGGCAGCTCCTTCAGCAAATCGGTCTCTACGTGGGAAAAAAACCCCAGTGGTTAAAGTACTACGTGTTCTTTCACTTTTTTCAGCTACTGAGTGAGGAATGACCTGATCTGGGTTGTTAGCTGTTACAATCTGGTGAAATTCATACATAATATTAATTTTCTTGATCTAATTCCCGTCTCATGTCAGAGTTATGTTAATGAGATAAGAGTCTTCTCAATTTGATAACTGCTTCCAGGCTGGAAGGAGAGCAAATACCTGCAAGGAAAAATTATTATTGCCTTGTCCTTTTGTAGAGTCCACCAAAATTCACATAAATTAGTTTCTTTTTGCTGTCTGTCACACTGGTAACTTGGAGAGACTTGGCTTCCCTGTTCACATGTGGCAAAGATTAGATTTGTGCTGCCAAGCCTACAGGTTGTACTAGAGGAACTAATTCTGTATTTCAGCTCTAATCAGCATAAAAACTGTTCTGAGTTGGTGCCCTTTTGCCATGTTGTTGGACAGGATCTGGGGAGACCCTGCTTTGCCATGAGAGAGAGAGAGACTGGTGGTGCTTTGGGATGTCTAAACTACCTACTCTTGCCTCCCAAGAAAGGGGTACTACCATGGCTTTGGAGTCACCACCCTACAACTGTGTAGATTTTAAAGCCAGAAAAAAAACCCAAAACATTCTTAAGGTGATCAATTCTGTCCTATGCAGGCCAAAAAAAAAAAATTCCACCCTGTCATTTTTGCTCGCAAGCCCTGGGAGCACAGATCCCTTGTGCTGCTGCTGTGCTATAATGCATTCTTGGAGCACTTAAGGCTGTTGTGGTGCTTTAGCTCTCGCTTGCCAGACTTTTCCAGAGCTGTAGTCAGCACAGTTATGATGAGCATGGTTATAAATACCTGTGCAGACAGAAATGTGGACAATTTTAAAACAAATACAGTGACTTATTAATGGTTTTCTTATTTAAACATTCGAGTCCACCTGCTCCGTTCCCATCACGCAGCGCACGATGCAGCTCACAGCAAACCCATGGCTTGTACGGAGTTTCTGCTACAGTAGCCAGGTTGCCACAGATCAGTGAGTGGATAAATGTATCAGGGAATGTATTTACACGAGGTGGTGGGGCCCTGGGGTTACAATCCTGACAGGAAGCTCTGGCCATGTCACAGCCTCAGGGACCCTGGTGCTCCTACAAGTAGGTGGTTGTCTAGTACATCACTTTGTGGCATCACTGAAACCAGCTTGAAACAGTGCTTGATCTGCAGTGTCTGTATTTATAAAGCCAGCTTTTCTGGGGCTGATCCAGAGCCCACCGACGTCAATGAAAACTCCCACTGACTTCCAAAAGACTGAAATTGGGCTTTCTGTGAGGAGAAGTCTTCTCATTTCAGCACATACAATAGGTGAAACAAAACCATCTAAGACCCCTGCAGCAAAGGAAGGTGCTCAGGGTGTTGTTTGCTTTTTGTTTGCTGTGACTCCCTCAGTTCCAGGGGTGTGACCCAAGTCCTGTCTCTCAGGAGGAGATGTCTCTGTGTGCTCACCAGAGGGTGCCCAGCACACAGATCTGCAGCAGCACCACGGCCCAGCACAAACCTGCCAGGCTCCACACAGCAAAGCAGCTCAGAACACAGAGCCCTGGGGAGAAGTCCTAGCCCTGCATGCCTCAGCAGTCCTATAAATCATGGTGAGTTTGGAACTAGGAGTGCTGAATGCTGCTGCTCAATCCCTCTGCAGAGTGCTCCCTTGAAGCCATAAAAGGTACCAGTCTTTCTGGGATCTGTACCTTGAGACATCCAAAGGGGTCTGAAACACAAAGGTGGACACCCAGTCTCTATCAGGCTTCTTCAGGAGTTTCATGACATAATTAGGATATGAGGTAGTTCAGTGAGTCCAGATGAAGCTCTGGGTGAGCCTGATGGCCAGCTGGGCTGTGCACTGGGCACTGGAAAACCTCAAGGGTGACCTTTATTGGTAAGAAGAGCACCCTCGAGTGGGAAAATGGAGTCTCCCACACCCAGCAAGGCCTGATGTAGCCAAACTCAGTTCCACCTGGAGAAGAGAAGGCTCCAGGAGACCTTAGAGCCCCTTCCAGTGCCTAAAGAGGGTCCAAGAGAGCTAGAGAGGGACTTTGGACAAGGGCCTGGAGTGACAGGACAAAAAGGAATACCTTCAAAGTGACAGAGGGCAGTGTTAGATGGGATAGTGGGAAGAAATTCTTTATTTAGAGGGTGGTGAGGCCCTGGCACAGTTTACCCAGAAAAGCTGTGTCTGTCCCATCCTTGGAAGTGTCCAAGGCCAGGTTGGATGGAGTTGGAGCAACTTGGTCTGGTGGAAAGTGTCCCCGCCCATGGCAGGGCATTGGAAAGACCTTTAAGAGCTTTAAGGTCCCTTCCAACCCAGACCATTCTGTGATTCTACGAAATTCCAAACAGAGCTTAGTGCTGGCAAGCACAGAGCTGGTTGTGTTGGGGATGGTGAGTGAATGCTCCTGCCTGCTGTGGCACACAATGTTGGGCAGAGCTGCTGGGAACTTCAGCCTTACTGGTCCCTCTCCCCACCAACAAATCTCACTTTGTGCGATTTTCCACACCTAGTGTGGAAAATAGTTGGACTCTGGCATTTAAGTTTAAGTCATGCTTGAGCTGTGACTCTCATGACACTTCATCCTGCTGTCTTCTTCATGCACCTCTCAATCCTAAGGATCCCAAAGCCATTATAATTCAAGACCAGGACACAGCATTTTCATGGGATTAGTTATTCTACTCCTGAAATAGATCCTGTTTATGAGGAAAGGGGGAGGCTGTCTTCAGAACACATTGCAATTTATCAGGTCCTAAGAGAGGATGCAGTGGGACAGTGCATGGAACTGCACAGGTGCTTCAGGAAAGAGTGTGCAATTATTTACACCTGAAATCTGACAAGATGCTGCTGCTAACAGGACTGTAATTCAGAACATGCCTTTCCAATTATCACTCTGTGGCTCTTTGTCAGAGCAGAGTAAGCTGGGCATTTGGAAGGAGTCATTAGTAGCAGACAAACTCAGAAATCAACTCTCCTCTGGATCATGGTGAGGTATATGGTTATGGTTAGGCAGTGAGGGTGTCAGGGATTAGATACCACGGCTGACACTTCATTGAGGCTTCTCAGGAGGAGCCCAACTGCGATTAACACCAAACCTCCTTTCTAGAAACGATCTTGTTCTGAGTCAGTGACATTACTCGTGCCAACACTCCTAACCCTAACAGGCCGAGGAGTCTTAAAGCATTTGTGTCATCAGCTAAGCCAGGTCATTCTAAATAAATCCTCACCATCTTCACAGAAAACAGGTACCTCTGTTCCAAGTCTGCTGTCAACTCCTTCTGCAGAGTCTATGAATTCCAGCTCCATCTGGCCACTCTACATCTGCTTGCTTTCTGCACTGGACTTGGCACAGTTTTGGCATTAATTGTGGCCAGTGGTGTATTGGGCATTCCATAGCTAAGGTACACACCAGAAGGGGTCCAGCAGCATTTGCAGTTCAACAAAATGTGCTGCAGTAATGCAGTGGAGTGCACGAGTCAGTGGGGCAGAGCCTGGTTCTCTGAGTGCCGTCGGAGCCTGCACGTTACAGCAGTAACAGCTTCGTTTTATTTACAGCACCTTCACAAATGACATTCCCTCCTAGGCACAGGGTGCTTGGAGTGCTCTGAGCAGATCTCTGCCATCTTAGTTACCCTGAAATGGGTGAATTTAAAGAATGTCTTGATTAGGAAGATGTAGCAGGAAGATATTATATACATTTCAAAACCTTCTAGGTCTTTCTACATCTACCAATGGCTTTTTCTGTAAAGCAGCGTCTTCTATGCATTTCCTGTAATAACAGCTCCTTTTTGAGGGTCAGTACCATCCCAAGAGATTCTGTTACTATTGATCACACTATTTCCTAGGAAGATAATGGGCAGCTCCCCCTTACCACCATTGTATACATATTTTGGTTTATCTGCTTTCCTTTTCCCCACTTAGACCCTCCTGAACTCTTTATGCCATTCAGTTTCTTCATTTGTTTCAAGCCTGATGCAGAATGTTTTATTTGGGGACACTGGTTCCCTCTCCCTTATCTGTCTCTCAGCAGCTCTCTGCTACCTGGAATCTGCCCAAAATCCTGCAGTGACCGATGATACCCATTGACACAGCCCCACTTCCTCTCTCTCCAACTGCCACCCCCCCTCCAACCTTTGGACAGCAGTGTCTGCCCTCACTGTGTCGTTTGGTTTCTCAGCTCTAATGTTCAGGATGACAGAGGGCAGAGACAGCACATCTTGGTGCTCATTGCAGTCCACTTACCCGCTCCTGCTGCCGGCATCTGCTGCACTGCCTCACTCACACATTTTTCGTGCCGTGTATCAGCCCGAATTGGTTGTCCTTGGGTGTCCTTGAAGCCTTGGGTGTGCGGAGAAGGTGGCTTATTGCCTGCTGCCAAAGTTCAGTATCTTGAGTCAAAGTTACAACTTTGTGAGTGTAGTAGAAAAAAGAGAGCTGCAGACACCATGGGCACTCTCGGGTGCCATGGAACTCCCTCCCCCTGGCTCTGTGGGGAGGCACACGGGAGCAGCTTTGTTCCTATTTTAAGTACAGACCAAAGTAGCCAAGAGCCATTTGTCCTCCCTGTGCAGCCTGGCAGGACTTGGGTTACAAGCCTCAAAGGCCTGCTATTGAGTGTGCTGCTCCAGGGGATTACAGACAGGAAAGCTATCCTAAGATCCCTGTCCTTCTTGAAAGGACTTCTGAAGTATCTGACCTGTGGCTAATATTAGACACTGCAACTTCAGCAAGCAATCCAGTGCCCTTTTTGTACTGCTTGGCTCTGCCCACTCCTGCTGTGATCTCATCCTGCAGCACCATTTTCAGGGTGAATGTCAGGACCCCAAGACTCAGTCACTGGACACTTGGGGGTCCCTTGCTGATGTCCCTGTTGAAGAGAGGGAAGTGTCCTGAGAGAGCCCAGCAGAGTGTCAGAAATCTTCCCCTCCCCTTGCACAGCCAGTCCTGCAAACCTCAGGGTGATATGCTGAATAGCTGATTTTATTGTAAACAAAACTGATTTCACTGCCATTCACTCTCTCTTGAATTTCATTCATGGGCTCTGTGACACCCATATAAGTTCTGCAAACAGCTCAGCCAGGGTCACTTGAGGTAACACTGAGAACAGGCAACACTGGCTGCTGAGTCCTCATCATGTCTCTCAGCTCTTTATGAGCTGGGGCCCTGTGCTGTATTTTACACACACCTTTCACACCCATCACAAGGCTCTTCCTCCAGAAAATGCCAGGGTTTCACTGGGACCCTGCAGCCCTCCAGCCAGCCCCAGGATCTGAACAGCCTGGAGTATTTCAACTGGAAAGGACCTACAATGATCATCCCATCCAGCTGCCTGACCTCTTCAGTGCTGACCAAACGTTAAAACTTGTTACTAAGGCCATTGTCCAAATGCCTCTTAAACACTGACAGGCCTGGGGCGTTGACTGCCTCTCGAGGAAGCCTGTTCCAGGGTTTGACCACCCTCTCAGTAAAGAAATGCTCCCTCATGTCCAGTCAGAACCTCCCCTGGAGCAGTTTTGAGCCATTCCCAGGTATCCTGTCCCTGGATCCCAGGGAGAAGGGCTCAGGACCTCCCTCTCCATGTCCCATTCTCAGGAAGCTGCAGAGAAACAAAGTCACCCCTCAGCCTCCTTTTCTCTGGAGGAGCCAAGCCCAGAGCCCTCAGCTGCTCCTCACAGGACATCCCTTCCAACCCTTCACCAGCTTGGTTCCCCTCCTCTGGATGTGTTCAAGGACCTTCACATCCTTTTTAAATTGTGGGGCCCAATTTATGGGATTGCATTCATGTTCTGTGTGGAAACACAGTGTGGGAATGCAGTTAGTACAGCTGGAGTCAGTTGTTTCAGGGTGTACTGTGCCAGTACTCATTTCACGTCCCCCTTTGAAGGGAGAGGAAAGGATGGTCTTAAAATGCACTGGCTACCAACTTTTTTTCCAGTGTAACACAAAACGTTAAGTTTTAGCTCGTAAATCCTATGTCATTTGCAATCCTCGATACCTAAAGAGTGGGGGCGCTCGTGGCAAGGAAATTCGTCTCCAGCCTCACTCTGCCTGCTGATTCATCAAACTCGCGTTTGGACGCATGCAGAGGTCTGTGTTGTGACACTGAGCCTCTGTTGTGATTAAACCCAGCTGGCAACCAAGTACCACACAGCCTGTCATCACTCACCTCCATCCCGACCTTCGTGGGAGGGAGAATTGGAAAGAAAAGATAAGCCTCATGGGCTGAGATAAAAACAGTCTGACAATCAAAAAAAACCCCACAACCCCAAACAAAAACAGCAAAACACAAACAAACAAACAACAACAAAAAACCCCAAACCCTCAAATCAAAAAACAAACCAGCCCAGAGCTCCCACTAATAATAATAAACCCAATACTAATAATTTCAATGAAAAGGAGACAGTTAGAGGGATAAACCTCCCAGAGGAGCAAGTGATGTTTAATACAGTCGCTCACTACACACTGCCCCATGCCCAGCACATCCTAGAGCAGTGATCAACCACTCCTGGGCAGCTCCCCCAGTTTATATACTGGGCATAGCATTTTATGACATGGAATATCCCTCTGGCCAGTTCAGGTCACCTGTCCCAGCTGTGCTCCCCCTCAGCTTCTTGTGCAGCTCCTCACTGGCAGAGCATGAGACACTGAAAAGTCCTTGACTTGGGATGAGCACAAATGAACCACAACCAAAATATCAATGTCTGATCAACATTGTTCTCATCCTGAATCAAAAAAACCACAGCACTGTACCAGCCACCTGGAAGAAAATGAACTCTGGAAGGCACTGAGCAGCTGAAAAACCATGGCACAGTCACCATCATGAAGACATGATGGGATAACTCCCATGACTGAAGTGCTGAAATGGGTAAAAACTGTCTGGATGGCTGAACCTGGAGACTGGTGGTGAATGGAGTTACATCCAACTGGGGCTAGGCACCAGTGGTGTTCCCCAAGTCTTAGTTTTGGGCCCAATCCTCTTTAAGGTTTTTATCAATGATCTGGATGAGGAGATCCAAGACACCCTCAGTCAGTTCACAGAAAACACTGAGCTGGGTGGAATTGTTGATCTGCTGTGGGGTAGGAAGGCTCTGCAGAGGAATCTGGGCAGGCTGGATCAATGGGCTGAAGCCAAAGCAATGAAGTTCAAGAAGGTGATGTGCCAGGTCCTGCTCTTGGATCACAAGAACCCATGGAATGCTCCAAGTTTGAGGCAGAATGGCTGGAAAACTGCCTGGTGGAGAAGGGCCTGGGAGTGCTGGTCGATAGTGGCTGAACATGAACTGGTGTGTGCCCAGGTGGCCAAGAAGGCCAGTGGCATCCTGGCCTGTACAGCACAGATGCAGTTATTTGCTGCTTCCTTAGTGGTGTAGTGGTACAGTTATCAGCTGAGTTTGCATGATTTTTTTTTTTTGCTGCTTTCATCCAGTTGGGTCTGGTTTCTTCCAGCAGCAAACTCGTTTGTACAGAAGAGGTCAGTCTGTCAAGTTCTCTCTTTGTCTTTTGACATCACCTTGTGTCAAATGCTGTACCCCTTCTTTGTGTGCAGGGGGCCATGATGAACCATCTAAGGCTCCTCCATTGTGAGCTACACACCAGGAGATTCCATCTCAGGTTGTACCACCCCACCCCTCCATTAAGAGCTCATGACCAGAACATGCCCATAAGGCCACACTCTCCCACACTGGCCCACACCTCACCCTGGTGAAGGAAGGCAGCGGCTGCAGTGGGGAGAACACAACCATCGGTGACCTTTGGCAGCAGCGTTTGGTGGCTGACACCACGAAGTGGGGGGCTGGGGGCCAGGGGGCTGTGGCACACAGCTGGGGCCTGGAGCAAGCCCTGGGCAGCCTCGTGCAGAAGGAGATGAGGAGGCAGGAGCTGGAAATGCTGAGGGTTGAGTCGGAGCAAGAGCGGTTCTGCCGCCGCTCCGCTGCCGAAATGAGTGAGCTGAAGGCATCTCTGGAGAGGGAGCAGGAGCTGCTGGCAGAGCAGCCCCAATCCCAGCAGGAACAGCAGCTGGTTCAGGAGGTGTGGCAGTGGCAGAGGGTGGCAGGGACCGGCCAGCTGCTGAGCAAGGAGGGGGCTGAGCCCCGCACGGGACAGGAGCTGCTGCAGCAGGAGGGTCCCCCTGCCATGCACCTCGTGTGGGACATGCAGAGGCAGCTGGATGAGGAGATGAGGCCTGGCAGGAGTGGCAGGAAGGCCCAAAGCAAGCTGTGCTGGGAGATGGATGGTTATGAGCCCACCCACCTCTGCCAGCCCCAGAACCAGCTGCAGCTGGGGAGAAGACTCCCCACCAAAGCCAAGCTGCAGTGGTTCAGGAATGAGCTGCCCACCTCCCTGGGCATAGCCCAGCCCAAAGACCCTCCTGGGCACCATGGGGAGACGCAGAGCTCTTGGTACTTCTGCAGGAACCAGCCACAGGCACTGGGGGCACAACAGGAAAGACGGGTGGAAAACCACAGTGCTGGGCAGCAAACAACGTGCCAGGTGATGGCACAGGCTCAGCTCCAGGTCCCAGAGGGGGAAGGCTTGGTGGTGCTGGGCAGCACGTGCAGCCAGCTCCTGGAGCAGCACACCCACCTGCAGAATCTTCTAGAAGACCTGGACAGGAAACAGGGTGCCCTTAAGATGGAGAGCCAGCTTCTGAGAAAGGAGGGCTCTCCAGAAGTGTGCAAGGAGGCAGAGAGCCTGCAGAAGAAAAATGCTCGACGAGCTTCCCTCACCTTGCAGCTGGAAGGGAAATCCATGCAGCTGCAGGCAGACCTCCATGGCCTGAGCAGCACTCAAGTGCCACTGCCCATCCAAAGCTCCCCTGATGAACTGTGTGTGGCAGCATTTCCTCAGCAGAGGGATGGAGAAATGGGAGAGCCTGCTGGAGCCAAGCTGGCACAGGACAAGCCCTGTGGTTCCTCACAGAAGGTGGCTGAGGAGCTTCAGGCCAATGTGGCTGCAGGTGAAGGGGGCTCCTCTTACACGAGCACCCACAGCCCACGTTGTGGGGAGTTCCAGGTGCTGCTCACAGCAACAGCAAATGAAAACACCCCCCTGGCTGGAGAAAACACTCACCTCCATGGGCAGCTGGGTTTGACAGAACAGGTTCAAGCTGAAAATGCTGACCTGAAATGGCAAGTGGCAGAGGAGCAAGATTCTGCCATCTACAGGAATGTCTGTCTGCCAACCCAGCTGGAAGAGGCAGGGTGTGAACTGAAAGCCATGAGAGAAATGGCAGAAAGGAGTCAAGAGCTGGAGGAGGAACATAAGGAACCAAAGTCAGCGCTCCAGCTGGAAGTCAAGGAGGGCAAATGTTTGCAGAGGACTCAGGCAGAAGCACACAGGGAGCCAAAAGCAACCCTGCAGCTGATTCAAGCCCAGATGATTGAACTGAGTGATCAGTACGAGAAGCTAAACAAACGCAGCCAGGAGCTGTTTCAGGAATTGGAATGGCTGGAGAGGGAAAGATCCCACTGTGTCATTTCCAGGACACACCAGACTAACCTGGGAGCAGACAAGGGCTCCATCCTCCTGGAGGCCATGAGAAAGCAACCGGCAGAGCTTCGAGCATTCATAGCTCAGTACAGCTACAATCCAGTGAGTGGTCCCAATGAGTGGCCTGAACTAGAACTTCCCCTCATTGCTGGACAACATGTTTACATCTTTGGAGACATGGATGAAGATGGTTGGTATGTGGGAGAGCTGGATGATGGCACAAGAGGATTTGTCCCCTCCAACCTTGTTGAAGAAGTTCCAAATGATGGACAGCCTGATGACACCACGGTGTCTCCAGACACTAATGATTACAGGATAGAGATGATGTCCTGTCTTCTTAAGTCTCCCTATTAAATGTTTTCTTAATGATGTCTCTGTGTTACCCCCCTGCCCTGTGTATATGTGAACTAAAAGGACCATGTGCCAGCTACTGGGGGGCTGGTATGGGTGGGATGAGTGCAGGCTACTGGAGTCAGCCAGGAGCTGTAGGCA
>NW_020884997.1:0-13974 GCF_003945725.1 Corapipo altera
ACCCAAGGTGAAGTTTGGGGAAGGTCCAAGTGGAGCAGGTGGGGCTTGAGAGGAAAAATGTGTCCCAAATCCCTCTTTGAATGATCTGTTCCTAAAATCCCGGGATAAATGGGTAGGAATTTTCCCCTCAGCCTGCAAGGCTCTGAGTTGTTCCCAAGGTGCCTCCTGAGGAAGCAGCAGCATTCCAGCCTGGATCTGGACTCTCTGGGTAGGGAAGAGCAGCTCTCCCCCCTCTTCTCCTGCCCTTTCCCTCCTCATTCCCTGGGGAGCTGCTCCAAGCTCTCCATCCCTCTCCTGGAGGTTTCTCCAGGGATTCCTGGGCTGTTGGATCCATCCCTGGCAGAGCTCCCGGGATGAGCTGTTTGCTGAGCTCCTTGGCTGCTCCAGGCTCAGCCTCCAGGCCATTCCTGGTGCAATTCCAGGCTCTGCAGCTGTTCCTTCCAGGAGCCAGGAGCAGGAAAGATCCAGGCTTGGCTCCTTGGCTTTCCCAGCTGTGTCCAGGCTGTCCCAGGGATGTTCTCCACTGACCTGTTGGAGCCACCAGCACAGTCCTTCCCATCTGGGACCTTTCCCAGCTCCTGCTGACCGGGAGCATCTGGAATTTTCCCAATATTTCAGCCAGGAATTCTCCTCTGTGAAAACCCAGGGATATTTCCCCTTTTTCTGCCAAAAACCAAGAGGAATGTGCAAATCCAGGTGGGAATCAAACATCCCAAGTGCTGGTGGTTACTTGGAAAAGTTGGCAGTGGATCCAAGGGAAGGGATTGGAGTGGGAAGAGCCTTCCAGAAGGTTCCTTTCGGGAAGGAGCTGGATTGGAGCAGCACTCCCGGGGTTTTTGGGGCTGCTGGAAACGGTGCCAGGGAAATGTTGGGGCCCTCAGGAGGGTGGAGTGGGAGAGAGGAGCTGAGGAGTGTGGAAAAGAGCAGATTCACTCCCGAATATTCCCCCAAAATAAGGGAGGGATTAAAAGGAAAAAACAGAGGGAACCTTCAGCCACAGTGTGGGGACACATGGCAACATCCACTGGGGGGGGGTGGGGGGCTGGCTGGGATGAATTTTCGGGAGGAATTCCTTCATGGAAAGGGGGATTGGACGTTGGAATGGGCTCCAGGGAGGTGGTGGAGTCCCTGGAGGTGTCCATGGAATGCCTGGATGTGGCACTCAGTGCTCTGGGCTGCTTGGGATGGTGGTGGGTGACCTTGGAGGGCCTCCTCTGGGAAAATATTCCCGGATTCCTGCTTCAAAAATGGGGATTTGTGCTCTGGAAGCTCCAAATGGGCTCCAAGGCAGAGGGATGGATGAGCTCCTGAATAATAGAACTGAACATCTAGAGGGAGCCAGGGAAGGGGTTTCTGCTCCATATGCTGGGAATGCCTTGGAAAATCCAGGTGGGGCTTGTGTTCCCACAGGAAAATCCCCATGGAGCCGTGGCAGTGGGATCTGGGCTTTGTCTCCTTGGCTTTCTGAGGGAATGCCAAGAAAAGGAGGATTTTGTTGCTTATTTCTTATTTTTTTGCAAGCTGCCAATTCCTGGGGCAGAGGCTCTAAAAATGCCAAAGGAACCTGGGAATCCTCAGCATTCCAAGGAGAAATGTGTCAGAAAGCTCCTGGCAGGTCCATCCCGGCCCTGGAAGGAAATCTGAATCCTTGGAGCTGCTTTGGTTGTTAAATGGAGCCTCCAGCAGGAGGATTAGAGGGAAAAATCCCACCCAGGCTCTGGCGGCAATTTGGTTTATGAGGCAAATTCCAGGAGAAAATTCCAGTGGAGTTTTCAAAGATCCAGGTGGGTGTTGGATAATGGATGAATGGGATTCAAGTGGCTGGATAAACCCCCTCTGGTGGGATCCAGTTTGCTCAGAGCCGTGGAGAATCCTTGGAAAACAAAGCCTGTTCTTCCAGGGGAACTCTGCCAGAGGAGTTTTTGTTGGATTGGAGGTTGGGAATGCAGGGGAAGGATGCAGGGAGTTCATAAGGGAGTGATTATCCCAAGTTTGGGAAGGGCAGAGCCCATTGAAAGGCTGGGTTAGGAGTTAATTCCATGGGATTGAGCCGGTGCCAGGTCCTGATTCCCAGGTAATCCATGGATCACGTGTGGGCAGGGGGGTGGTTCCTTTTTTAAGGAATGTTCAGCCACATAAAAAAAAAAAAGGGAATATATAATCTGAAAAGCTCCCAAGGGTTTGTTCCTGTTGGATTTGAGCAGGGAAAAGGAACAGCAATAAAAGAGCTGGGAAAAACCTCTGGAAGTATTTTGGGGCTGGACCAGACCACCAATAAATGTGGGATTTGGGGAGTTAAATCTCCTCTGGAGCTCAGTGAATAATTCCAGAGCTGTAGAATTTTGTGAGTTAAAACTCAGTAATTCCAGAACTGTGGAATTGGGGAGTTAAATCTCTGAAACTCAGTAATTCCAGAGCCGTGGAACTGGGGGAGTTAAATCTCTGGAGCTCAGTTTGTAATTCCAGAGCCATGGAATTCAGGGAGTTAAATCTCCTCTGGAGCTCAGTGAATAATTCCAGAGCTGTGGAATTTGGTGAGTTAAAACTCAGCAATTCCAGAACTGTGGAATTTGGGGAGTTAAATCTCCTCTGAAACTCAGTAATTCCAGAGCCATGGAACTTGGGGAGTTAAATCTCTGGAACTCAGTTCATAATTCCAGAGCCATGGAATTCAGGGAGTTAAATCTCCTCTGGAGCTCAGTTATTTCCAGAGCCATGGAATTTGGGGAGTTAAAACTCAGTAATTCCAGAGCTGTGGAATTGAGGGAGTTAAATCTCCTCTGGAGTTCAGTGAATAATTCCAGAGCTGTGGAATTTGGGGAGTTAAATCTCCTCTGAAATTCAATAATTCCAGAGCCATGGAATTGAGGGAAATAAATCTCCTCTGGAGCTCAGTTAATTCCAGAGCCATGGAATTTGGAGAGTGAAATCTCTGGAAGCTCCGTTGGTAATTCCAGCTGTCATTTCTTTCCGCTCTCCGCTTTATTCCCTTTTCCCTTGGAATTCTCCCCCTCGTGCAGCTCCAGCCACGTCAGGGCTGAGCGAAACCCGGGATCCTTTGGCTGGAGCTTCGCACTGGAATTTTCCCGGCGCGTTTCCCGGGAGCTGTGGCCGGGCAGATGCCGGGATTCGGGATTCGCTCCGGAGCGGGGCGGGCTGGGGAGGGGGAGCGGGATGTGCTGCTGGAGGAAGTGACATCCCTGCTCCCGAGCCTTCCGTGCAGGAGCAGAGCCTTGGAATCCAGCAGCCCGGCTGCCTTGGGAAGCACAGCCCTGGATAAGAGGATTTGAGGGATAAAGGAGGCGAACACCCCGCTCCGGAGGCTCCGCCAGATCCTTAAGCACTTCAATCTTCCCTGTTTTTTCCCCTCTCTCCACATCCCCACAGGAACACGGAGCTGGAGACCCGCTTGAAACCTCCCAGGGATCTATTTTGGAAGTTGGAAAACCCGGAGATGCATTAGAATTCCCAGCCCTCCCTTTCCTAAGGTAAGAGAGGAACCCCTTCTCCCCATTCCTGGCTTTAATCCGTGTGTGTTTGGGGCGAGCTGGAATTCCTGGGGCGAGCTGGAATTTCTGGGGCGAGCTAGAATTCCTGGCTGTGATTCCAGCCTTTCCCTAAAGGGTTAATGTTGATCCCGTGGAAGAACTCGCAGCTGCAGCTGCACATGGCTCTGCTTCCAGGAGTGTCGGGATAACGGGAAGCGGGAGCTGCTCCGGCTCAGGGGGGGTTGGGGCTCTCCAGCCTAAATCCCGGATTTCCAGAGCTTTTCCTTCGCCCTCCTCGGACCGTGAGTAACTCCTGCAGCATTCCGGGCTTGGAATGAGCTGGAGGAGGTGAAAGCTCACCTTGGAGAGGTGGGAAGTGCGGAATTCCCTCCGTTTGGGGAGCTGGAGCTGTGTTTCCATGGTATCCATGAGTGACTCCGGTGGGAGGGCTCGGAGGCATCAATGGGAATTATCCCGGGCTCGGGAGAACAGGTCTGGGATTGTTTGAGGTGGGAAAGATGGTAATTCCCTTCCTTTGCATGTGGGATCTCCTTATCCATGATTAAACATGGAAAAGGCTGGATTGAACCTGTTGTACTTGCAGGGAGGCTTTGGGATACTGGAAAATCCAGGGATTAAACTGGAGCTTGGTTTTCCATGGGGGAGGGGGTTGGAACTGGATGAGCTTTAAGCTCCTTTCCAGCCAAATTCCCTGATTTTATGATCCTATGACTCTAATTTTCAAATATATGAAATTTAGGGATTATTTTTATCCTTCACCAGTTTCTTTGGTCCTTGGGGTTTATCCCACAGCTTTGGGAAAAGCCTTAACTCCAAAGGGGAGATGCCCAAAGAAAGCTGGAAAATCCAGTGGTTCAGCTGAGGCACAAAAGCTTTTCAGGAGCTGCTGAACCAGCCAAGTAGTTCCAAAGCATTTTTCCAGGATTAAAGGCAACTCCAGGCTCCTTCCCAGGAATTAATCCAGGCTGGTGGGCCCTATCTGGACTGGGGAAGTTGTATTTTCCAGGCTTTTCCCGCTGAGTTCAGGCAGAATTCCCGAGGCTGGGCTGAGGTTTGGGGAGCTGAGCTGTCATTCCCAATCCCTCCGTGCAGGGAACGCTTTAAATCCTTTGGAATGAGCCCCGAGAGCATCTGTGGGAACAATTAAAATCTCCAGGAAATGAATTTTTCAGTGGCTGGGGAAATAGTTTGGGAATGAAGGTGGCGTTTCCTGGGAAAGCATCCATTTTGTGTCCACCCTCTGGAGTGGAAACCAAACCCCTGGAATCGCTTGGGATTAGGGGTCTGGAACATTCCCTCTCCCATCTCTTGCTCCAACTCTCCAAGTCTCCTCTGGAACTGTTGGACTTGTCAAAGTCTTCGTCCTTCCCGGGCTTTTCCAGGCTGAACTGCCCATGGAATGTGGGTTTAGGAACATCAACAACACTCCTGATCCCAGGGAATGAAGTTTTCCTGCCGAGTTTTCAATCCATAACCTCTCCAACATTCCCACCACCTGCTCCTGGCAGTTTTGGTGTTTAAAGGGGAGGGATTTTGGTGTTTTTCCTTCTCATGGAAGTAGCTGGAGTTGGGAATTGGGATGGACAGATGGAGTTATGATGGAAATTAAAAAGCCTTAATGTGGGAATTTTGCATGTTTAGGAGTCTGGATTAAGTCCTGGGAAAAAAAGCAGATTTATTCCCAACCTCCTGTTTCCCTGGCAGTGCTGGATGGTCTGAGACAGGGATTTGAAGGAGAAAATCAGGATCATTTTGCCGTTGGAGCTCTTGGATATTGATTATCCCGGAGTTCAGGCTCGGTTTAAAAATTCCAGGGAGGTTGGGAAGGAAGGGATGATGGTGGCAAAAATTCCCAGCTTTTTGGAAACCTTAATTTTTGGCCTTTGGGAATTCCTCACATCTGGAACTTGTTCTTGGCTGGGTTTAATTTGTTTGGAATGACATTGCAGCTGGAAAAATAGGGAAGGAGGTCTGGATGGAGCAATTAGGGATGTGCCAGAGGGAAGAGCAGCACAGGAGTTCTTGGCATTGGCTGCACACTTTATTTTATATATATATTTTTATTTAATCTTATATATTTCTCTATAGTTTTATATCTTTATACTTTTTTATATTTTATGTATTTTTTTTATTTTATGGTTTTTTATATATTTTATTTTTATATATATTTTATGTATTTTTATATATTTTATGTATTTTAATATATTTTATGTATTTTTATATATTTTATGTATTTTTTATATTTTATGTATTTTTTATATTTTATGTATTTTTTATATTTTATGTATTTTTTATATTTTATGTATTTTTATCTATGTCATGTATTTTTATATTTTTTAATATTTTCAATATATTTTTATCTTTTTAAAATAGCCTTAATATATTTTTAATATATTTTTAGATATGCTTTATATCTGTTTAGACATATTTTATATTTTTCTATTATATATTTAAGCTAATACATAATATATATATTTTATAGGGTATCTAATATCTACATATCTTTATATAGGATATAATTATCCGTTTAACAAACTGTATTTAATATATTATTAATATAATATATAATATATATAAAATATAATATAATTAATATTTTGAAATATAATTTTATCTTTCATTTTCTCTCTATTTGATGTAGAACAGGATTTTAGCATTTCCTAACAGGGTGTTTTGTGTCTCTATTCCAGCCCTTTGGATGCTCTGTGGTAGTAATAATTTATAATAATAATAATAATAATAATAATAATAATATCTCCTTTGGACCTTCTGGAAATAAGGCATCAGATGTGCTTTCCAGCCCTTAAATAATGCCTCCAATAAGTCACTAAATGTGCTTTAAACCCCTTCAAAAAGTCCCTCCATAAATCCTTAAATGTGCTTTAAAGTTTATTAACCCAGAACCTGTTCCTGGTGGATTCCAGGTTGGATTCCAAGCTCCAAGGGCTGAGGAATTGGGCGGGTTCTGCCACTAAACCAGACCTAAGCAAGCCCAGCCCAACCATTCCCTGTCAAACATTAACCTGGAGCTGGGAATGTTCAGCCTTTACAGAGGGAGGGGGGGGGAATTCTTTGCTCTGGGAAAAACTCTCCTCATGAGGAATTTTTCCCGGGAAATCCAGCCTTTCTCCCTAAAACCCCCATGGTGCCAGGGCTTTCCCTGCCCTGGGGGGATATTATGGGCTGTCCCATCCCCCTGGCCCTGTCCTGCCACCCCCAAAGCTCTGCCCCTGCAGCCAAAACCTGGTTTGCTGCCCGTGTCCTTCCCAGAAGGTGACATTCCTGAATTTTTTTTATCTTTTTTTTTTTTTTTTTCCAAAAGGACTTGGCAGGCAGGGTTTGGGATCAGTTAATAATTAACTGAATTAACAAGTCCCTCTGGGAAACCCAGGGGCTGCTCCGTGCCCACCTCCTGCTTCAGGAGGTGCCAGGGATGTTGGGAATTCCTGCCCCGGTGCTCCAGGTGTCCTGCACTTCAAATCCTCCTTTCTCTTCCCGCCATTCCCACTTTGGCAGAGCCTCTCTGAGGATAAATCCCCGTGGAAGAGACCCCAGGAGCCAGCTGGAGGCTGGAAGTGCTTCCATGTTCTCCCTGAGGAATGTGGGAGCTGTGGGAGCAGTTTCCCCAAGGTGGTGCTTTTCCCTCCTGGCTGGGTTTGGAGCTCCTGGGTAGGGCAAAAGCAGGAATTCTGCAGGTGTTCCATGCACTGCATCCTGGAAAGCTGGAATTCCAGAGTGTTCCATGCCTGCTAACAGAGGTGGCTGCAGGAGTGAGGGAGGACTTGGGTAAGGAAAGAGGGACTTTGGACAAGGGCCTGGAGGGACAGGAAAAGGGGGAATGGCTTCCCACTGCCAGAGGGCAGGGATAGATGGGATACTGGGAAGGAATTCCTGGCTGGGAGGGTGGGAGGCCCTGGATTAGGATGCCCAGAGAAGCTGTGGCTGCCCCTGGATCCCTGGAAGTGTCCAAGGTCAAGTTGGAGCAGATGAGCTTTAAGGTCCCTTCCCACCCATCCCATCCCAGGATTCTGTGATTCTTTGGCTCCAGCACCATCTTCCCTGAAAACAAGGAGGGAAGAGCTCACACCCCCTGTGGAACCAGGTGCCCTTTATGGTCCCTTCCCACCTGAACCATCCCAGGATTCTGGGATTCTCCAGGAAGTTTCCAGGTACCACTTTCCCTGGAAACCACGGGAAGTCAAACCCCCCCCCTCTTTGCATCTGTGGGAGCTTTGGAATGCAGAGCCTGGAATTGCTGAGCTGGGCACTCCACCCCCAACGCTGACGATGTTTGTGCTGAAAATGTTGACTCTGAAAACCCTCTTTCCTTTCACTTTTCTGCAGCTCTGCAGCCCAGAACTGCCGGGAATGGCTTTATCCCACACAAGGCAGTGGATCCTGCTGAATGTGGGCAGGGAAACGGGATCATCAGCAAATCCATTGTCGGGTTTTAATTCCCAGCTGGGGCTCGGAAAGGGTTTTTTGGCAGGGCCGGTGCCAGTCGCTGAAAGGAAAAAAATTCCCTCCCAAAAACCCACCTGGGAGGGAATTCTGCTCGTGGAGCCGCATCTATCAGTGCTTTGAGGGTATAAATTGGGATAAAATGAGTAAGAGGCAGCAAAAACAGGCACGGGAGATATTAAATTATGATAAATAATGTGTTAGGAGATTGTGGAATCGTGGAATGGGTTGGGTTGGGAGCTTAAGGGTGATCTTGTTTCACCCCCAGGAACACCTTCCACTAGCCCAGGTTGCTCCAAGTTCATCCAGGGCTGGGATTTGCCCATCACCACCTCATTATTCTGCAGATCACTGGAGAGGTTAAATTTGAAGCAGTGTGAGATTTGAGCGGTTTTGGCTCTCTGGAGGAAGAGCTTTCACCAAAATGAAGATATTTTTACCAAAAATACAATAAACTTTTTAAATGTTCCAATTGAAGCCTTCAGCAGCCCCCAGGCTGAAGGAACATCCCCACTGGATGCAGGTTCCCTGGGTGGGTTCCCTTTTGGAGCTCCCTGAGCAGCCTCTTGGCTCAGGTGCTCTCACAGACAGGAGGGTCAGGAGGGAGGATTTGGAAGCAGCAGGACCTGATTTCCCTCTCCACTGAGCACAGAGAGGAAAACTCCAATGTCTGAGGAGATTGAGCCCAGGGAATGTCAGCCCTGGGGGATCCGTGGGGAACACGAGCCAGGCAGGGCTGGAAGAAGGAGAACCAGGAAGGTTCTGGAAGGAAGAGCAGGCTGGATGAACTTGGAGCAACCTGGGCTAGTGGAAGGTGTCCCTGCCCAGGGCAGGGGGTGAGGCAGGATCAGCTTTAAGTTCCCTTCCAATCCAAGCCATTCCAGGATTCTGTGATCCTTGGAATTGGGTTCATCTTTCAGAATGATCCTGAGAGGATTTGGGATTGCCTTGGGTTGGTTCTGGTTGCAAGGTAGGATTTGGAGATACTTCCTAATGAGGGAATTCTGAGTTCTGTTGGATTTACTTAAAGTTTAGGCTGTTCACAAAGCTTCTGGAAGTTTGCTTTGCTTCTCCCCAAAATAGCTGCCTTATTTCATCCTTCCTGTTTATCTCTCCTCCCTTTGGAGCGTTCCTTGCTCCCACCTTTGTGGGGGAGAGGAGGAGGCGACGCTGGGATTGGGATGTTTATCTCGGTATAAAAATCCACTCCTGCTCCTGCAGAGGAAAAACAGGGAAACCACAAACCCGAGGGGTTTTGGCAGCAGGAATTGATGTAGAAATTAGTAACAATTCAATTTGCTTGGGAAAAGAAAAGGATATTTTCCTGCTGGTTCTACCTCTCTCTCCCAGTGCGTTATCCCTGTGTTTGTGTGAATACATCTCCATATTTATCCATTATTTAGTGACATAGGAGAGCTTGGCAGTTTATAATCCATTAAATTCAGGCTCCCAGCAGTGATCAAAGACCCCCACATCCCTCACAAATCATTCCCTGTTACCTGAAACTAGGAAAGACAGAGGGAATCGTGGCCTCTTTTTGCAGGAAAACAGCTGAATGTTGGAGCTTCTCTCCTGCTTGTTCCTATTAACATTTCATCGATGGAATTCCAGGAGAATTAGTAGGTGAATCTCGGGATTCTGTGGATTTATGTTGTGCAGCTTCTGGGAAAATGTCCCTGTTTTCCAAGGACGCTTTGCTGAGTTAAAAGGGGCCACTCGGAGTGTCCTGAAGTCACAGGGAAATTCCTGCAGGTTCATTCCTGGAAAATAAGACGCAAGAAGAGAAGAGAAGAAAAAAAACTGGTGGTTTGAGAGATGGAGCAGAGGAAAGTCAGGAAGCAAAGATGCTTCAGCTGCAGTTGGATGAAGCTGCTCCGTTCCACAGCCACGGCTCCTTCGTGGCAAGTCGGGAGCCAAGGAAAAGTCTGCAGCAAATGGAGCTGAAGAGTCAAGGATTAAACAATCTCTGCTGATTTCCTGGAGGGTTTGTGCTGCTGGATGGATTTACCTAAAATAAACTGCTGCATGCCTGGGAAAAAGGGCAGAGCATCCCCCGGTGCTGCTCCCTGGGGAGCGGCTGGGGCTGCAGAGTTTGGGTTTGAATCCTCTGTTATCCACCTTTTTGTGAAATGGGATTTTTAAAAAGCAGAGGAGGAGGTTCAGCACCAGGTTGCCAGTCCTGGGGGTGCCAGGCTTTTAGGGAGGAGGAGGATTATCCTGGAGAATTCCTTGCCAGTGTGTTGGACAGGGCCTGGAGCAAGCAGGGGAAGGTCCTGCCCGTGGCAGGGCTGGAATGGGATGAGCTGGAAGGTCCTTCCAACCCAACCCATCCCAGGATTCTGCCATAGGAAGAACAGGGGTGTTTGGGGGGTTTAAGGGCTGGTTTTCCTGCTGGGACTCAGCTGGAGCAGCAGTTCCTGCCCACAGGGAGGTGGGAGGGAGGGCCTGGGCAAACCTCGGGAAGCTGCTCAGCTTCCATAAAAAACTGAGGATTTGGCACGTTGGCAGAGCTCCCTCCTGCACAGGAACGTTATCCAAGGCCTTCTCTGTCCAAATGGAAGTTACACAACCCTCTTCTTCTGACTCTGTAGTGATTCCAGGTGGTTTGGAGTCAGTTCATCTCCCTTTGCAGCCCGGGAGCAGCTGTGCCTGCGGATCCCTGTGAGGGATCGGGGCTGGAGCGTGGGCTGGAGTGTGGAATTCTGCCCTGGGAACCCACCCCTGCCAAGAAAACATCACCCCCCGAGTGCAGCCCAACATCCAGACCCCCCTCATCCCACAGAACCGCAGTGGTCCCTCTCCCAGTTCCAAGGAGGCAGCAGGACCCGACTCCTACGCTCCCAAAAATCCCCAAGGAACAGGTTTGTGGCGTCTCCAGCCTGGAAGGCCGAGGCAGAGGAGGTTTGAAGGCCAGAGATGGACCAGTGGGAAAAATGTGGCGCTTCGGGAACAACCTCCTGACTTCCATTTCTTACGTTCCAGGATATCCAGGTGGAGTAAAACCTTCCCCCCCTTGTTTCTGAGGCTCTTTCCTTCCTTGGGGTTGAATTCCTGTGTCTTGAGGTTGAGCTGGAGAAGGGAGACTTGCTGTGGATGAGAGTTGGAGGCTTTTTTTTTTTTTTTTTTAAGATAACTGTGATTTAACCTAAATTTTCAAGCCCAGAGTCACAGGATGGATCCAGACTCTTTTTTTTTTGGCCACAGTAAAAGGAACTTTCAAGCTTCAAATTTCAGCTGTTGGACAAACTGAAAAGAGCCATTACTGTGCCCTCCACCCTCCATTAACTGTTTTGAAACATTGTGCAGCACAAAGAAATAACTTTTTTTTTTTTGCTTATTTCAACACAATTACTGCCTCTTGAAAAAAAGGAATTCCTGGAGGGGATTCCTGGATACCCTTAGTAAGGATGAACCATTTCAGTCTCCGTCAGGTGGGGCCGGAATTAGATCAAGTGCTCCAGGAAATGACAGAAATACCTCTTAAAAAGGGAAAAAAACCAACCCAAAAAATCAACAACCCCCCAGATTTGTCAGATTTTATCAACTGGGTTTGATCCCCAAGCCCTGGAGCAGAGAGTGTGTCCGTAGGGATGTGGAATGGCCTGGAAGGGGACACAGGGAATGGTGTGGATCTGTCCCTGCTGCTGCTCTCTGGATCCTCCAAGTCCTGGAGTGGTCCCTGATCCTTAAAAACTTGGAGTAGAACACTTGGAAACCAGGAATTTGTTTTTCAAGCAGGGATTACTGTAAGAAAGTCACCAAAATGAGGAATTTGGCACTGCAGGAGGATTTCACTGCCTGGCTTTCCTGCTGGCTTTAGGGGTGAAGTTTGTGGGATTTAATTGGCCACTTCCACTTGGATGTGGCCTTCCCAAAGGAACACCTGGATCCTCCAGCCACATCCCTGCCTTTTAACCTGAGTCTGAAGAAGAAGCTGAAATATTTGTGAATTCTGTTCCTTCCAAAGAAAAGCTGCTTTGAGGGATCAACCCCGAATTCCATTTTATCAACAAGGATTTTGTGGGTTCTGTGTTGGGCATCCCAGTTGTTGGAGATGTTCATCCCAGGTTGGTTGGGAGCAGGGAACCAAAGGCTCTGGGAGGTAAGAACACAGAATTATTCCACCTTTTTCCAGGAATCCTCTTTGCTGACCCCAGGGGAGAATTCCCTGGCAGCGTTTTCCCTGCTCAGCAGTTGTTCTGCCCTTGGACTGGTGATTTTCTGTTGTTTATTCAATATTTAATATTAATCACCTCCTGGACTTCAATAATTCACTGTCATGGATTCAAATATAATTCACAGTTTGTCCTCAAGGAGCTTTTCTGTCACTTCTCGTTCTGTTCTGCTCCTCCTGTTCATCAGCTCTGGAAGTTGGGAGAGAAAAAGGTAAAAAAAATAGGATAAAAAAGGTAAAAGACTTTATTCCAAGCCTCTTTGCATTCCTGGCAGCGTTCTAAAAACCAGTTTTAAGTTCCTGGTGTAAAATCCAGCTCAGCTTTTGGGCTGGACTTGAATAAACCCAGGATTTGTGGGTTCTCTTGGTCTCCCCAGCGCTGCTCCAGTGACCCCTGAACAGCAGAAAATCAAGGAACAGGAGGTTCCAAACACATTTTCCAGGGCTAATTCCAGAGTCTAAACATCAGCTCTGCTGGGACAGACTTATTTGCAGGATGAGGTGCCAGACAGGGCTTGGTTTGAAGGATCAGGAGAAGGAGGCACAGGAATAGGGATCTCCTGGATATTCTTTGTTCCCATTCCTGCAGCTTGGACACCCTCCCCTGGTGGGAATATTGAACATCCTGATCCTTAGAAAGCGATATTCCCAAAGTGGGATCACACCCAGGCTCCCAGAGGTGCCCATTCCGTGGCCTCCACCCTCCCTGTGCTCTTCAGGATTTATGGAAAATATGGAAAACTTTCCATTGTTCCCTTGCATTTCCCGACATTGAGGTTCAGGCTCTACTGATTTATTGGTAATATATAGAAATATATTATTTAAATGTGGTATTTTCAGTGGTTTTTCCTCAGTGAAAATCTCTGTGGAAGCAATTTCATCCAAGCTTCAAAATTCCCTGGCAAAATCCCTCATCCAGGACGTTCTCTTTAGAAATAATCACTTGGTGAAGCTGCAGAATTCCACTGAAAATGCGAATTCTGTGAGGGAGAAACTGCCATTGGTGGTTTCTTCCCGGGAAATAAGTGCCAGGGATTTCTAAGCAGGAAAAATGAGGCATTTTTAGCCAGTTCTTCAAATTTAATTGGGATTTTATTTCTTTCTCTGCTCTGTTACTCCCTTAAACTCTGCTCTTTGCACAGGGAAGGCAAAAGGTGATGAAAGCATCCCTTGGGAACAGGGTTGGGAACGGGATGTGCCAGTAATAAACTGGGAACATCAGTGAGGCAAAACTGGGAGGGTTGGGGCTTCCCAGAGATTGGAGCTTCCAGGGGAGCAGAGAATGAGGGAATTGCTGATGGATCCTCCTGGTGGATGCTGTGGTTTGCAAGGAATGTGTGTCCAGCACTTCCTGGGAGGTAAATCGTGATTAATGTGGGAATTAACTGTGGGAATTACGTGGAATTACTGGGAATTGCTGGCAGGAAGGTGTTGGAGGTGATGTTCCCGTTGGAAAGGCTCCACCAGGAACACATGGGGTGCTTTTCCCATTGGAGAGACTCCACCAGGAGCACAGGGGGTGATGTTCCTGTTGGAAAGGCTCCACCAGGAACACGTGGGGTGATGTTCCTGTTGGAGATGCTCCACCAGGAGCACGAGGGGTGATGTTCCTGTTGGAGATGCTCCACCAGGAGCACGAGGGGTGATGTTCCTGTGGAAATGCTCCCTGAGGAGCACGAGGGGTGATGTTCCTGTTGGAGATGCTCTCCCAGGAGCACAAGGGGTGATGTTCCTGTGGAAATGCTCCCCGAGGAGCACGAGGGGTGATGTTCCTGTTGGAGATGCTCCCCCAGGAGCATGTGGGGTGATGTTCCTGTTGGAAAGGCTCCC
>NW_020884997.1:13984-28032 GCF_003945725.1 Corapipo altera
GGGGTGATGTTCCTGTTGGAAAGGCTCCCCCAGGAGCACAAGGGGTGATGTTCCTGTTGGAGATGCTCCCTCAGGAGCACGTGGGGTGATGTTCCTGTTGGAAAGGCTCCCCCAGGAGCTGCCCTGTGCCCCCCTCACGCTGTGCCCGCTGTGTTGCAGGTATGGTGTGAATATGCGTTGCTTGGCAGCTCGGGTCAACTACAAGACTCTGATCGTCATCTGTGCCCTGTTCACGCTGGTGATGGTGCTGCTGTGGAACCGCTGCTCCTCGGACACCTCCGGCCCCTTCCCGCGGATCCCGCCGGGGCTGGAGCGCCGCGGGATGGCCGAGGACGAGCCCAGGCAGCACAGTGAGGAGACCTCCCCCCAGGAGCAGCAGAAAGCCCCCCCCGTGGCCGGGGCAGGCAGGGCCCCCGCGCCCAAGTACGAGGAGATTGACTGTGTGATCAACGAGGAGCACACCGTGAAGGGCAGGAGGGAGGGCAACGAGGTGTTCCTGCCCTTCAGCTGGGTAGAGAAATACTTTGAGGTTTATGGGAAAATTGCTCAGTACGATGGTTATGACAGGTTTGAATTCTCTCATAGCTACTCCAAAGTATACACACAGCGGGCTCCCTACCACCCCGACGGGGTCTTCATGTCCTTCGAGGGCTACAACGTCGAGGTGCGCGACAGGGTCAAGTGCATCAGCGGGGTTGAAGGTGGGTGGAGTGTTTTCTTCTCCTCTGGTGTGGAAATGCTGCTTGGGATTTGCTCTGCGAGGCCATCCGGGGTTTGGGTTGGTGGGAGAACAGCCTGGGGTGGTTTGGTGCAAAGTGTGAGGGGGGAATGTGAGGGTGGAGAAGGGAAAACTTGTGAGGGAAATGTTGGTGTCCAGTAAAAAGGTTGGAGAGGATCAGAGAATCAGTCCTAGACTCGGGTGGAAGGGGCTTTAAAGCTCATCCCATCCCACCCCCTGCCACAGGCAGGGACACCTTCCCCTATCCCAGGTCGCTCCAAGCCCTGTCCAGCCTGGCCTTGGACACTTCCAGGGATCCAGGGGCAGCCACAGCTTCTCTGGGAAACCTCATACCCAACTCTTCCCAGCTCCATAGGGTGGCTGCCCCATCCCTGGAAGTGTCCAAGGCCAGGTTGGATGTACTTGGAGCAACCTGGGCTAGGGGAAGGTGTCCCTGCCCGTGGCAGGGGGTGGCACTGGATGGGCTTTAAGGCCCCTTCCAGCCCAACCCGTTGAGTGATTCCATGATGATTCTCAGTTTTCCCAGTTGCAGAGGTGCTGGGACACTGCTCTGGCAGTGCTGCTGCCAGGGTTTGGCATCACTGTTGACACTTGAGTCTCTCAGGGCACCACAATTATTTTATGATACGAAGCGTTGAAATATTCCTTTTTTTTTAAAAATAAAAAATAAAACTACAGAGCAAAAAAATTATTTTAAAATTTAAATTCGGAATTAAATTTTAAAATAATTTTAGAAGGCCAGCAAGCCTGACCTTGGTTTCTGAGGAGGCTCCTGCTTCCCTGTGGACACGGATAAATCCATGGGCTGAGCGCTGCTGGCACCTCTGGAACAGCCCAGCTGCTCACAGGCACCTTAATTTTGGGGGTTAAATCCATGGGAGGAGGTTTTGGAGAACGGCCCAAGGGTCAAGCAGCTCTCCAGCCCCTGGATTATCCTTGGATAACAGGGAGATGCAGTCAAACCTTCCCAATTTGAGCCGTCACTAATTAACCCTCGGGGTCCTCCCACGGCTCGGCGGAGATTTGATGGCAGAAAATTCTTCTTGGCTTCCCATTAAAAAATTAATGACTTTGTGAGGCACTTACAGAGTGTGCCACTGTGACCCCTCATAAATTAAAGACCAACTTTCACTTAAGAAATAAAACCCATTAATTCTCCTGCCTCTTGTGCTGCTCCCGGGGTGTGGATTGCAGCTCTTCCCGGCACATGGACACAGCAGGAGCTGCTGGGCCTGGGAGTTACTTGGCTGGGCAGGTTCACATGAGGAAATATGTAGGATATGGAATTTTGGGGAGGGAGTTTGAGGTTATTCTCACATTTTTATTGTTGTTTTTTAACTCTCGTCCTCGTTACACCTGGGAAGGAAGGGATGGAGAGGTGGGTTGGGAACAGCAGCCTCGGGAACACCAGGGGCCTGTGGAGCTGCTCCCTGCTCAGCCCTGGAGGCTCCAGGGAGTTTAACACTGGATAATGGGATTGGTTGTCCAGGAATGTTGAGGGGTTGCAGCCTGTGATTTAAATGTGGTGCCAGAGCCTGGGTGGGGAAGGCAACAGAGCTCTGGGAATGCAGCAAAGAGTGTGGGAAAGGATTCCAGAATCCCAGAATGGTTTGGGTGGGAAGGGACCTTAAAGCCCATCCAGTGCCACCCCCTGCCATGGGCAGGGACACCTTCCACCAGCCCAGGTTGCTCCAAGCCCCGTCCAACCTGCCCTTGGACACTTCCAGGGATCCAGGGGCAGCCACAGCTTCTCTGGGCAACCTGTGCCAGGGCCTCACCACCCTCCCAGCCAGGAATTCCTTCCCAATATCCCCTCTAACCCTGCCCTCTGGCAGTGGGAAGCCATTCCCTGTGTCCTGTCCCTCCATCCCTTGTCCCCAGGTCCCTCTCCAGCTCTCCTGGAGCCCCTTTAGGCCCTGGAAGGGGCTCTCAGGTCTCTCTGGAACCTTCTCTTCTCCAGGTGAACAATCCCAATTGTAGGGAAGGGATTTTAATATTAAACCAGGTTCTCAGGCTCTTACTTTGCACCCTCCCAGCCCTGGAAGTTCTCACAGTCCTGTGGGATTATTCCTTTAACTTTCATCCTCGTTCCAGAGGCTGTGGCTGCCCCTGGATCCCTGGACGTCTCCCAGGCCAGGTTGGACAGGGCTTGGAGCCACCTGGGATAGGGGAAGGTGTCCCTGCCCATGGCAGGGGGTGGGATGGGATGGGTTTTAATTCCCTTCCAACCCAAACCATTCCATGATGAGAACCCCTCATGTTCAGTGTTCCCTCCTCTCTCTCCCAAGGGGTTGTTCCATCCTGTGTCCTGCAGAATTTCACCCTGTCAGGTTGGATGAATATCAAATGAAGCTTTTATAGCAAATTTCCATCTTTTTTTCCATTTTTCATTCCCAGTGAATGTCCCTTTAACTGGAAATGCTCAGTATTAATGAGCCTCCAGGGGCTCACATAAGATGGAATATTCAAACCTTTCCTGGGATGGTTTATCCCATCAGTGATAATCATTAGCACCAACAAATGTATGAAAACAATGAAAATATATCTTTTTATATTTAATTTAAGTCGTCTTTTCACTGTTCCACCTTGAAGAACAAACTGGTTCCTGAGCCTGACGTTGCCAAGGGGGAAATGGTGCAAATGCCAACTTGATTTTCCCCTTTCAGTGCCAAACGTCCTTGGTTTGCTGCAGGAAGGACCTGCTGATCTGTCCCCACTTTGGATTTGTATTTAGAGGTCGGGAATTCGTTCCACAGAAAATTCAGGACTTTAGGATTTAACCATACTTTAAATATCCTGTGTTTGCTTCTGGAGGAACATGTGGAAATGAGGCTCCCCCACACAGCTTGTTCCCACTTCCTGGGTTTTCCACCCAAATCCTGGGAGCTGGGAAGGGCAGGTAGAGCTCTGCAGGGATTTCTGCAGGTGCATCCCAAGGATCCTGATGGAAGGTGGCAGTTTTATGCCACAATGAGCTCCTCCCAAGGGTTTTCCTGTGAAAACCCGTAAAATCCCATTAAAAACCCATAAATCAGGATGCAGATGATGAACTCTGTGATTTTCCTACCTGATTCCTCTGAGGTGCCTCCAGGGGGTTCTTTTAGATCTAAAATCACCCAAAGCCCAAACTAAGGGAGAGACCTTTGCGAGGCCACAGGCTTTTGGGACAATCCCAGGGAAGGCTGGGATGAAGACAAGGGACAGCTTTGCAGGGTGGAATTAGGGCAAACCCTTCTTGGAGAGCCTGCTGGCTCCTGCAGGCACCACTCCAGGCAGGAACACTCCCAGGAGAGCTGGGTAATGGGAGGGATTTGTGGCTGAGGGTAAATCGCTCTCTGAGCAGCAAATAACTCTTAGAAAAATCTCCCAATAACAGATGCACTTAATTTGCAAAGATTTACTGACGTTAAAGGGATTGCGGGGATGGCAAAGCGTTTGGGGATTAACTGCTCTCGGGAGCAGGGGGGAAAAATCTGCTCAGGCTTTGAAAATGTGTTTTGAGATAAGTGGGAGGCTCCAGTGACAATGGAAGGAGGATGGAGCCAGGCTGGGAGAGCTGGGGGGGTTCACCTGGAGAAGAGAAGGATCCGGGGAGAGCTGAGAGCCCCTTCCAGGGCCTAAAGGGGCTCCAGAAGAGCTGGAGAGGGACTGGGGACAAGGGATGAGAGCTGGAGAGGGACTGGGGACAAGGGATGGAGGGACAGGACACAGGGAATGGCTTCCCACTGCCAGAGGGCAGGGTTAGATGGGATATTGGGAAGGAATTCCTGGCTGTGAGGGTGGGGAGGCCCTGGCACAGGTTGCCCAGAGAAGCTGTGGCTGCTCCTGGATCCCTGGAAGTGTCCAAGGGCAGGTTGGAGCAACCTGGGCTGGTGGAAGGTGTCCCTGCCCATGGCAGGGGTTGGAATGGGATGTGATAAGCTTTAAGGTCCCTTCCAACCCAAACAATTCCATTATTCTGTGAATGTAGGGAAGCCCATGCTAAGGGTTCCTCTGCCACTCCAAAATGCTGAGTTTGAACTAGTTATGGATCTTGGTGGCAAAGGGAACAGTTCAGTCCCTGACCAGGACTGAGATGGTGACCCCTCCACACCCTGTGTGCTGCAGGGGAAGCAGCGCTGGCTCTGCAGGAGGACTCGGCAGAGCTCCAGCCCTGTGGGTTTTGGCAAGGTGCTGACCACTGCTCCCTCTCCTTCCTCCCCCAGGAGTTCCCCTCTCCACCCAGTGGGGGCCCCAGGGCTACTTCTACCCCATCCAGATCGCCCAGTACGGGCTGAGCCACTACAGCAAGAACCTGACGGAGAAGCCGCCGCACGTGGAGGTTTATGAGACAGCTGAGGACAAGGACAGGGGCAGGGCTGGGGACTGGGCCGTGCCCAAGGGCTGCTCCCTGACCACAGTGTGGGACAAAGCCAAGCTCACCGGGGTCAAACAGTTCTCTGCTCCAGGTGGGTTGTCCTGAAGGTGTCACAGGTAACAGCACATGTTCATTTGCACATGTTGTGCCAGAGGAGCCTTAACTTCTTGGGATTCATGTGTTATCATTTACCCTTCATTCCCCATCCTTCTTTTCCTATCCTTTATCCTCTATCCTTCATTCCCCATCCTCGATTCCCCACCCTTCATTCCCCATCCTTTTCATTCCCTGTCGTTCATCCCCCATCCTTCATTCCCTATCCTTCATTCTCCATCCTTTTCCTATCCTTCATTCCTTATTATTCTTTCCCCATCCTTTTCATCCCCAACCCTTCATTCCCATCCTTCATCCCCATCCTTTTCCTTCCCCATCCTTTTCCTTCCCCATCCTTTTCATTCCCCATCCTTTTCATTCCCCATCCTTTTCATCCCCCATCCTTTTCATTCCCCATCCACCTCACCTGAGAGCTCACCCCCCTTCCTTCCACACCTCAGGGCCTCTGGAGATCACCTCATCCAAGGCCCTGATTCCTGTCCCTCTGGAGTTTTCCCTGTTTTCTCCCCCCCACTGGCTTCCAGCCCTGTTCTACTCCACCCCAAAGGCTGGAGTGCTCATGGAGGGGGATGAGGAGTCACATTCCCCGAGCCTTCCAGCTCCTGTCCCAAAATAGCAGCTGCAGGAGGAGGTGGGAGCCGTGTGGGGCCTGGGCAGCGTGTGGGGTGTGCCAGGGGATGGGGCAGGTGGCACAGAAGGGCTGTTTCCAGCCCGGAGCACGGGCAGGACCAGGAGATCTCTCTCCCTTCACTGGGATACAACTATGTTTGTAAAATTTAGAGTCTGAATTCTGCCTAAACCCAGGTAGAATTACAGAATATATTGAGTTGGAAGGCACCCCAAGGATTAAGTCCCTGAGGACACCCCAGAATCCCTCCCCGTGCCCGACAGCATTGTCCAAACCCTCCTTGGGGCTGTGCCCACCACCCTGGGGAGCCTGTGCAGTGCCCAGACACCCTCTGGGGGAAGAACCTGCTCCCAGTATCCATCCCAAACTTCCCTGACACACCCTAAAGTTCCCTTAAGGAAAGAACAAGAGTGTTTTTGGGGTCTCCCAGTTGTTCCCTTCACTGCATTTTGCTGCCACCTCCCTGATTCCCCCTGTTCTGTTTGGTATTTAGGAGGGAAACCCATTATTTAATCCAAGAGTTCCCCTTGTGCCAGGCCAGGCTCATTAATAAGGCCCTAATGTATTTTCCCTCAATCAATACCCACTGGAATTAATGAGTCCATTACTTCCAAGGACAATGAAGTAATTTTCCGTTGGCACCTCGGTCCTGGGGCTCCCGGGAAAAGGTTGTCCAACACTTTTGTGTCTTTGTAGTGGATAAATACAGGGAGAGGGGAGGATAAAAGGTCTGGGCTGCGTTCTCTCCTCATCCTTTATTGATGGCTGAGTAATCCATGGATATGGATATGCATCCACTCCTCTGAGCAGGCCCTAAGTAATGGATTTATGGATGCTTAAGGCACAGCAGCCACGAGCAGCCTTTAGTTCCTTGCTTCTCCAAACTCTTTCCTCCCTCTTTTCTAATTCTCTTTGTTATAATTTATTTACAAGGAACCATAAAACTCACTTGACAGGAACTGTGAGAGGGGGGAGGTTAATTAGGTTTCTTTCAGGAGCAAAACGTGGTGGCCCAAAGCGCTTGGTTCCTTCTCTCAGAGCAGATACTGAGCTTAAAACTCCCAACTTTTCCTTGAAAAGTTTGGAAAACATGACATTCAGTCAAAAAAATTGGGACTGGACAACAGAGCCTGTACAGGAGGTGTTTTAAAATTCCAGGGATTAGTTTGGGAGGCAGGAAAAGCTGCCCATGACGTGCTGGTTGCACGGAGAAACGTGTCCGGGGTATTTCCCACATCCCAGAGCAGAAATAAGGAAACAATGGCCTTTTCCAGGAGAGTTTTATCCCATGGAAAGCCCTTAATTTGATGTGACACTCTTTAAGTGTTCATCATCCCTCTGTGCATTCAAACCTCCAGGATTTGCTCTCAGCCTTCCAAATTAATTATCCTTTTGATCTCCCGCTGTAGGTTTTGTGGGAGAAGTTGATTTTGTATTTTCAAATCCAGAGAACACTGGATTTTATTCTGTGGCAGTGCCTGGGAGCTTTATTTAATTTATAGCTTAAAATTAAGCTGAGTTTTGCCCGTGCAGAGGTTAAGAAATATTTTAACACACTCGTCTTTATTCCTTGGTTTTTCCCCCCATTAAACTAATCGGATTTTGGCGCTGTCAGGTTGGGAAAGAAAAAAATCCCAGAAACATTAGTCCCAGGAGGATCCTAAATACCTGCTTCTGGCATTCCTGTTTTTTTTCCCTTTGCTGAAAGCAGAGCTTTATTCAGGAATGTGAGGCTGCGGCGGGCGCTGGGTTTTGGTGTCGTCTGTGCCAAGGGAGGTTTTAATTTGGGAACAAAAGGGTGGTTGTTGGTTTATTATTCAGTTACAGCAGAGGAAAATCAGAGAGCATCTCAATTCTTGCTGTGCCCCATCCTGGAGGAAAGGTGCTGCTCTAGGGAAGGTGTTCCTGCCTGTGGCAGGGTGAGATGAGATGAGCTTTAGGGTCCCTTCCAGCCCAGCCCATTCCGGGAGGGGCCCTGTGCCCTGCCAGGCTGGTGGCCTGACCCCAGCCCTGGGTGATGCTGGCTCATGGCTCCCCTCCATCCATGAGGTACCAGAAACATCCCATAAAACGCTGGATGGAGCCCCTGGCACTGCTGCAGCCCTTTAATGGGAGGCACAAACAGGTTCTCCCCTTCACTCCCAGATTTACTTTTATGCTTAATTAAATAATGTGCAACAGCCCAGAAACGACTGAATTATTGATGGGCTGCCCTGAAAGCTTTGGGCTCCTGCCTGGGGAGGGGGGTTCCCCGGGGGAGCTGCCCTGCCCAGCTGCCAGGGTGTGGGGCGCTGAGCTGTCGGGTTTGTCCGCAGACACCAGCGAGGGGGTGTCCCTGCAGCTGGGGAACACCCGGGACTTCATCATCTCCTTCGACCTCAAGTTCGTGACCAACGGCAGCATTTCGGTGGTGCTGGAGACGACGGAGAAGAACCAGCTGTTCACGGTGCACTACGTGTCCAACACGCAGCTCATCGCCTTCCGCGACAGGGAC
This sequence comes from Corapipo altera, assembly GCF_003945725.1. NCBI lineage: Eukaryota > Metazoa > Chordata > Aves > Passeriformes > Pipridae > Corapipo > Corapipo altera. The sequence continues at coordinate 22,317 of NW_020884997.1, forward strand.
ATCTACTACGGCATCGGGGCGCGCACCAGCTGGAGCACCCTGACCCGGGACCTGCTCACCGACCTGCGCAAGGGCGTGGGGCTCTCCAACACCAAGGCCGTGAAGCAGACCAAGATCATGCCCAAGCGGGTGGTCCGGCTGGTGGCCAAGGGCAGGGGCTTCCTGGACAACGTCACCATCTCGACCACGGCGCACATGGCCGCCTTCTTCGCCGCCAGCGACTGGCTGGTGAGGAACCAGGACGAGCGGGGCGGGTGGCCCATCATGGTGACCAGGAAGCTGGGGGAGGGCTTCAAATCCCTGGAGCCGGGGTGGTACTCGGCCATGGCGCAGGGCCAGGCCATGTCCACGCTGGTGCGGGCCTACCTGCTGACGCGGGACGCGGCCTTCCTGGGCGCGGCCCTCAGGGCCACCGCGCCCTACAAGCTGCCGGCGGAGCAGCGCGGGGTCAAGGCCGTGTTCATGAACCGGCACGACTGGTACGAGGAGTACCCCACGTCCCCCAGCTCCTTCGTGCTCAACGGCTTCATGTACTCCCTCATCGGGCTCTACGACCTGAAGGAGACGGCGGGCGAGAAGCTGGGCCGGGAGGCGCGGCTGCTCTACGAGCGCGGCATGGAGTCCCTCAAGGCCATGCTGCCGCTCTACGACACCGGCTCGGGCACCATCTACGACCTGCGCCACTTCATGCTGGGCACGGCGCCCAACCTGGCCCGCTGGGACTACCACACCACCCACATCAACCAGCTGCAGCTCCTCAGCACCATCGACGACTCGCCCATCTTCAAGGAGTTCGTCAAGAGGTGGAAGAGTTACCTGCGGGGTGGGCGGGCCAAGCACAACTGAGCTCCCACCAAAGCCGCTGGCCGGGTGACGGCCCCGCTTCAATACGGCCCGTTCAAAGAAGTGATCCTTAGAACTGCTCTCCTGAAATCACTGCATTCCAGGGTGGGAACCTTTGGGTCCGAGGGGTGGGGCCGGGGAGCGTCACCCGTCCCCTGCGCTCCGTGAAGCGAAACCCCCCCTGTGCTCCTGAGTCTGAGGCTGGGTTTTGTCGGGTTTTAGTTTTCCTTTTTACAGGAAAATGTTTGCAGAAGCCATAGAGGTCTCGAAAGTCCCGCAGGCCTCGCCTGAAGAGTTAATCCGTGGCCTCTTAAACTGAGTTTATGTGTCTCTGTGGGAACAGCTCCTGTGGTGTGACGCCGTCGATGTGACTTCACTCGTAGCCTGGGTAGTGCACAGTGTATCTTTTTAAAGGTGGGGGTGTTTTTTAATAGGAATTCTTTTCTCGGGGTGACAAATACACCTTTTTTAAGTTTTTCCCCAGTCCTCTGGCTGGAGATCCTTTAGCTGGAGGGTTTCTCCCCAGACGTGTGGGCGGAGGACACACGGCCACGTAAGCACAACTCGGTGGGGCTCGCGGGGCCCCCTGAGCCTGAGCCTCATCACCCCCAGGTTCACCATCACCCCTCACTGGTGTCACCTCGGAGCTTGGATCCCTCCTCTGGAGCCTGATGTCCTGTCTTGGGTCTTGTGATTCCCTCTGAGAGGTTTCTCTGAGCTTTGGCCGCTTCTTTTTGGGGACACTTGTGGCGAGTTGCTGAGCAGGACGTGGAGCTCGTCCCAAGTCGCTCAGGAAATTCAGTCGGGGTTCGCTAAGGTTTTCCTGGGGTGATTTTAATTTTTAACCTGCTTGATCCATCAAGCATTTTAGAAATTGAAGTTACCTCAGAGGGCTCTGCAGCTCTGCCTGGGCTTTAATTCCTGAGAGGTTGTGGCTGCCCCATCCTTGGAAGTGTCCAAGGCTGGGTTGGACAGGGCTTGGAGCAACCTGGGCTAGTGGAAGGTGTCCCTGGGTTGGAACTGGATGAGCTTTAAGGTCTTTCCATCCCAAACCATTCCAGGATTCCATGATTCACTGTCTTACAGTGTAAGGGGTCATTACACCTCCAGCAGTGGCTTTTTGGGTGTGATTTGCCTTCGTGGCTCTGCTAAGTGACCAGTGGTCCCTGTGCACATCCCAACCCACACATCCCAACCCACACACTGGGATGGAGAAGAAACCAGGTGGATTCTTCCCCTATTTCCCAGTCCTTTACACCCACATCACTCTGAGGTGTCCAGGGTGATCCAGAGGAGTCAAACCAACCCATGGCTGAGGTTTGCTCTGACCCCAAACTCCCAGAGAGGACACGGATTGACTGTGGGGCTCCCACTGCTCCCATTCCATGCTGTCCATGGAGGTGGGGCTTCAGGTGTTCACCCAAACCCCAGGGAGGCCGGGCACAAGGACAACATCCATCTGCATTTGAGTATTGCTTTGATTTTTTGATGCTTTTTGGGATTTCTGGCAGAGATTTGAAGCAACTTTTGAATTACTTGATGTTCCAGCCCACACTCCCACCACACGGATCCGAGTGGGACGTGGGGGTGGAGGAGGAATTTCAATACCAAAGGTAGCAGAGGTGATTTTTGTTACATATCTGTGCGCACACAAAACCACCCTAAAAACGTGCTTCCCCCCCAAAAACTGGTCCTTCCTGCAACATCTCCCTCCTGCTTCTTCCCTCCACCCTGTCCCCGTTTGGGAGTTAGGGAATCTGGAGACACCCTTTGGGTGCTGCTTGAGAGATGGTTTTGGTGCCTTATGGAGGCCACGATTTCCAATTTTTGTTGGTTTTTTTCCCTAGTACCATCCAATTCCAGGATTGGAGCGTGGCTGATCTGGCTCGGAAGCGCGAGCTGGCCGTGCCAACACCATCGGTCTTGTCCCACCCACCTGATCCTTAACATCCCATTGCGTTTTCTTGGCCTTAGCACAGGTGGAACTCCAAGGATGCCCCAGCAGGGGTGGTGGAACCGTGGAGAATCCGTGTGGAGTTTCTCCTGGCATTCCCTTAGTTGAGTTGTGCAGTGGCAGAGGATCATCGGACACGGAGCCAACGCCAGTGGCGCCCAAAACTCCATCAAATCCATTTTGACTTTTTTTGGGGTTTTTTGTTGATTTTCACTCTCCAAACCAACACAGATCTTCAGCACTGAGCCCTCAGACTCCAGACTCTGATCCGAGCTCTCGGAGCCCCGGATCCGGCGAATCCTCCCGCGGGATTTGCCATCCCCGGGCGGCATCGGAAGCGTCGCGCTCGCGGATCCCCCCCACCAGTGACACAAGCACAACCCTCCCAGCGGGCAGGTGCCATTCCCTGGAAGCTGCCATTCCCTGGAAGCTGCCATTCCCTGGAAGCTGCTCTTCCCACCCCCCTCCTCGTGGGGCTTTGGTTTGCCGGGTTCTCGCTGCGCCGCCGTGGCCGGGCGGGCTCTCCCCGTGTGGTAAATATGCAATAACTTGTTTACAGGATGCTCTGGGCAGGGTGGTCCTTTGTAAAGCTGTACAGCCTTTGCAGTTCAAGCACAATGTGCACAGTTAGTTTTCTATTCAGCCAAACCTGAGTTTTTTGCAGCAGGAAGAGGTTCCTCTATGTTTCTATACGACGTGAAAATGGGTCAGCGTTTGTGCTTCGTGTAAAAGCTGCTTTATAAGACTGTAAAATAAATTTTTTTATCTTAAGGCAAGCACGGGGTGTCTTCTTCTTCTCAACCCCCTCCCGTGGTGGCTTTGGGGAGGTTTGGATTCTGAGGAAGGTGGAAAATAACTCATTTTTTCACTGATTTGCTGGTTTGAGGTAAGAAGCAGAAATCGATGTTCTCTGTCTGCTGGGGTGAAGGTCACGAGGTGGGTTCCTGGTGGGAGTGATTTCTGCTGAATCTGCTTTGGTTTGAGTTTCATGGGGTTTGTTAAATCATAATTTTAACTCACTGGTCACTAAAAACACCTGAACAAAAACGGTTGGTAAAGTAAGAAATTCAGGACTCTTAAAGCTCCAGGGAGAGCTGAGAGCCCCTTCCAGGGCCTGAAGGGGTTCCAGGAGAGCTGGAGAGGGACTTGGGACAAAGGATGGAGGGACAGGACACAGGGAATGGCTTCCCACTACCAGAGGGCAGGGATAGATGGGATATTGGGAAGGAATTCTTGGTTGGGAAGGTGGAGAGGCCCTGGCACAGGTTGCCCAGAGAAGCTGTGGCTGCCCCTGGATCCCTGGAAGTGTCCAAGGCCAGGTTGGACGGGGCTTGGAGCAACCTGGGCTGGTGGAAGGTGTCCCATGGCAGGGGATGGCATGAGATCAAGATCACCTTTAAGATCCAAAAGAAACCACTCCAGGATTCTCCCACTCCTCGGGGGAGAATATTGATTTCCTTTCCTTAGCAGTTCGTTAAGACACAGGGATTGAAATAGAAGTGAATTTAACTCTGTTGCTTGGTGATGGATTTGGGTGTTTGCTGCTCAGTTCGTGGTGGAAGGAGCCACATTTCCCATCTGCCTGGAGTGACTGATCATCCCATGGATGCCTTGTGCTTCTGGAATGTTAAATAGCTGCTTCCCTCCTTAATCTCTTCCCCGGGCTCTCCCAGGCTGGCAGAGCTTCCCCATCCAAGGGCTTTGGCCCCGGGGACAAATCCCAGCAGGAATTCTTGGCCAGTCTGTTGTGTCCAGCCCCCAGGACATCCTGCTCCCCTGGCTGGGTTGCAGCTCCAGTCCCATTTTCCTGCAAAAAAGAGGATTTTCCACTGGGCTTCAACCCCTCGGTGCTGGGAAGTTTCCACTGGTTCGAAGCTGGGTTGTCACTCGTTGCACAAAGTGTTTTAAGGGATGTGTGGCTGTGGCACTTGGGGACACGGTCCAGGGGTGGCCTTGGCAGTGCTGGGGGTGGTTGGATTTGATGATCTTTAAGGGCTTTTCCCACTTTAGTGATTTTGTGATTCCCTGGGAGACACCAGGGGCTGGCACAGCCTTTCCAAGGGCTGGTTTGGGAATCAGGAGGTTTCCCAGGGCTGGGAGGAAGGTCCTGCCTCAGGCAGGAGGTCGAAGGACTTGGGATAATCCCTCTCCCCGTGGCTCTGGCAGAGCTGCTCCTGGGATTATTGCTGGGATTGTGTCCGTGATCATATCAAACAATCCAGAGTCATTTCAAATTTTTCCTGGCTCTCTGCCATCCCAGCAGCAGAATTCCAGCCTTTCCAGCTCTGATGCAGCCCAGAAACTGAGGCAGGTGAGGGGGTACCTGGAGTCAAACCACATCCTGGGCTCTGCTTTGGGGGGAAAAGAGCCTGGAAAGGGTTTAAAACACACACTCGGTGCCAAAAGTGTGGGGTGGGCACAGAGGGAATGTTTTCTCCCTGCTCTTCCTGAAATCCTGTGGGTTGGGGACCGTGGGGGATCAGTCAGTGACAATTCCCCTGGGAATGGACGTGCCCAGGGCACAGCACAGCAAATCCTCCTTTTGTGCCAGTTTGCCAACACTGCGGGAGCTGGGGGTGATCCAGAGGCACCTGGTTATCCAGGATGCAGCTCCGAGGAGGAACTGGGATGGAATTGTCCTCCTTGCAGTGCCTGGGACAGCCTGGCTTTCCTCATCCCAACAAAAGGGCTCTTTATGAACCCAGCGGGAAGCGTCGGCTTCTCCAGCACCATCCATCCATCCCTGCATCCTCAGCCCATCCCTGCATCCTCCACCCATCCCTGCATCCCTGCCCCATCCCTGCATCCCTGCCCCATCCCTGGCCCATCCCTGCATCCTCCACCCATCCCTGCATCCCTGCCCCATCCCTGCATCCTCAGCCCATCCCTGCATCCCTGCCCCATCCCTGGCCCATCCCT
>NW_020884997.1:28042-42471 GCF_003945725.1 Corapipo altera
GCCCATCCCTGTATCCCTGGCCCATCCCTCCATCCCAGCCCATCCCTGCATCCCTGGCCCATCCCTGTTGGGGTCAGAGCACCCCGTGTTTGCTGCCAGGGATGAGTTTTGTGAGAGTTTGAATCCATGGGGTTTGGGGTTTGCTGGTGGGATCCTCATCCATTCCTGATCCATCGGTGCCAATCCCTGTCTCTGCCCCGTAGCTGCCTCCCGATGGTGGGTGAGCTCTGGCATTGGGAATCGGGCAGGATCTTGGCTCTGGAGCATCCCCCATGGTGGGAATGGGGATCCCAGAGCCCTGGGAAGGTGTGTCCAAGGGGAATCTGTGCCCCAGTGCCGGCAGGTGAGGGATAACCCCAGAAATGGATGAAAGAGTGGGATTAAAGCACAGGATAGTGCTGGGCATCCACCAGCCCTGCTGGAATGACCCTCCAGCAGTTCATTATTCCTCTTCTTCCAGCTCCTTAATAATCGAGGAGCCATGCCCAGGATCCCTCTCCATCCTCCACAGCCTCCTGCTCCTCAAGAGCTGGGAAACGTTTCCAAAGGCTGCAGCAGAAACAGTGGATTTTGGGAGCAGAAAGGGAGAAACGTCCCGGGTTTTCTACCGGTGTGGGGAGAGCTGGTGGCTCCTCCATCCAGCTGGGAATAATCTGGGAATGAGCATCTCCCTCTTCATCCCTGGGAGGGTTTGAACTCGCCCCTCTCCTTGGGGACAGTTCAGCGAGTTTCGGGATTTTCCGGCCGCCCTGGGAGCTGGGGATGCACCGGGAGGGCTGGGAGTTAATATTTTTTCCTGCCCTTATTCCACTTCCTCGCAGCTCGGCCGAACTAATCCCGAGCCATCGGGAGCGTTTGGCCACAGTTATTTCCGGTTTTATTTTGTTGCCTTTTTCCTGTTCCACTCCAAGACGAGCCAGAATTAATTCGCTCCTGAACCGGGAGCGGGGTTTGCCCGAGCCGGGCCGGGGCGCGGGATCATCCCGGCGGGTGCCGCCGCCGCCTCCCCGCGCTTCCCGCTGGATCCCGCCCGTGGCAAAGCCTTTGGAGCGGCGGTGCCGCCCCGGCCGGGCCATGTGTGCCGGCTTCGGACTCACATGAGCGCCCGCGGGTGCGGAGCCAGCGCCGCCCGCCCCGCGCCGCCAGGACCGGCCGTAAGTACCGGCCGCGCCGCTTCCCCCGCCGCGTTCCCGCTGCCCGCTTTTCCCGCTGGATGCCCAGGCTTTGCACGGCAGGAATTGGCCCCCGGCTCCCTGTTGCGTCCCGGCCCCGTGGAAAGGTGTGGGCAGGAGCTGGCGGGGCGGTGGGGCCGGAACGCGCCGAGCTTTCCCTGCCCTCCAGCGGAATTCAGGGAAGTTTCGCTCGGCAGCGCTTTAGGAGCGGGATGGGGCGCTGGGACACGTCCATCCCCACCCCTCCCAGGAGGACAGGGGGAATTTTTGCTCTGGCAAAGTGCGGGAGCGTGCGAGGGCTTTGGAAAGGCTGGAGCGCGTGCGGGCTTTGGAAAAGCTGGAGCTGCGGCTCGTCCCGGCAGATCCCGGCGAAAACAACCTCCTACAAAGCCTCTGTTGTGCTGCTGGGAAAGGTCTTGGCATGTCCCGCGCTGCTGACGCCGGGGCCGAGAGCGCGGCCGGGCGGTTCCAGTTCAGCTCCTCTCGCCCTCCTTCGGGGCCGGCGGAAAGTGGGAGCTGCTAATTATTAACTGCTCAAATATTCCCTCCGTCCCCAGGCACCGGCCGGGGCCGGCGGGCAGGGATGTGCCGGGGGGAGGGATTTGCCAGGAGAATTGTGCCGTGAGATGTGCCAGGGAGAGCTGTGCCATGGGATGGGATGTGCCATGGGAAGAGCTGTGCCATAGGGAGGGATGTGCCATGGGAAGAGCTGTGCCATGGGATGGAATGTGCCACGGGGAGAACTGTGCCATAGGGAGGGATGTGCCATGGGAAGAGCTGTGCCATGGAATGGAATGTGCCATGGAGAGAACTGTGCCATAGGGAGTGATGTGCCATGGAAAGCTGTGCCATGGGAAGCTGTGCCATGGGAAGCTGTGCCATGGGATGAGATGTGCCATGGGGAGAGCTGTGCCATAGGGAGGGATGTGCCATGGGAAGCTGTGCCATGGAAAGCTGTGCCATGGGAAGCTGTGCCATGGGAAGCAGAGCTGCCCCACCCACGCTCCAGGCTCCGGGCACCAGGCAAAGGGACGGTGACAGGGACACAGGGACGTGCCAGGGCTCCTCTCAGCGGAGAGGGTGGAACCGGTGCCATGTGGGAACATTCCCCAGGTGAACCTGGAACAACCAAAGGCTCCTGGGCTGAACCTGCGGCTGCAGCGCTGGGACATCCCCGCGGGGCTTCGTGTGGGGCTCTGGGGGAACAACAGGGAGGAGGAGGAAGAGAAGGAGAAGGAGGAAGAAGAGGTGTGTGGCACCAGCTGGGCGAGCCCGCAGCGTTTGTCACCCGCCCTTGGCAAGGAGGTGACTCGCGGAGGGCCCGGCCCCGCCGTGCCCCCGTCCCTCATCCCAGTCCCGGCTCCCGGTGGGAACGGGGAGCCGGAGGAGGAGAGAAAACGAGCCGGAGGAGGAGGGAAAGGCGGCCCTGCAGGGTGTGCCCGGTGCTGCTGCGCCCGCGGCTCCGGTGACTCATTTTGCTTTAAAAACACGAATTCTTCGGTAAGGCTGGGCCGGAGCCTCCCGCGGCTTCCCGGGGCTTCCCGGAGCAGCCGGAGCGGGATGGGCACGGGGCTGGATCCCTGCTGGGGAGGGGGTTTGGCTGGGGGGAAACCGGGGGCTCCCAGCTCAGGGCTCCCGTCCGAGGGCTGTTTGCAGACCGGGCTCCTGCACCCCGGGATGTGCCTCTGGAAGAACTCGTGCCTCTGGAAGAGCTCATGTTTCTGGGAGAGCTCGTGGCCCTGGGAAGGGCTCTGTGTGGCTTCCCCGAGATAAGGGGCATTATTGGCATTATTGTCGTTCCGTGCCATCATCGCCCTCGGTTGTGTTGGTGTCAGACCTGGTGGGCACGGCCAGAGCCTGGGCTGGGCTGCCCTGGGGGGCTGGAGATGCAAATATCCAAAGTATCCAAGGGCAGCCCTCCCCCCTGGCTCCAGCTGGGTCACAGAGTCCCAGAATTCCAGAACAGTTTGGGTTGGAAGGGATCTTAAAGCTCATCCCATCCCACCCCCTGCCATGGGCAGGAACACCTTCCACCAGCCCAGGTTGCTCCAAGCCCCATCCAACCTGGCCTTGGACACTTCCAGGGATCCAGAGGCAGCCACAGCTTCTCTGGGCAACCTGTGCCAGGGCCTCCCCACCCTCACAGCCAGGAATTCCTTCCCAATATCCCATCTATCCCTGGCCTCTGGCAGTGGGAAGCCATTCCCTGTGTCCTGTCCCTCCATCCCTTGTCCCCAGTCCCTCTCCAGCTCTCCTGGAGCCCCTTCAGGCCCTGGAAGGAGCCCCAAGGTCTCCCTGGAGCCTTCTCTTCTCCAGACTGAGCTCCCTCGGCTCGTGATGGGCTCTGGAGCCACTGCAGGATGCAGGTCCTGTTTCCAGTGGGATCCCGGGGGGATTCAGACTCTGTGGAGCTTTGAGGCAGCACATTTGGAGTTCAACAACCCCGACAAAGCTCCTGATTTAAGTCTAATCTTTAACCAGAGGCATTGCCAGTTTTATTTTATGTCTGTTTATCGCTCTCTTGCCTCGTTAATTTTTTCCCTCCCTTCACCACCTCCTGCCCCCTCCCTCTCCCGGCCCTCCCCGGGGGCCCCCCGGCCTTTTCCTGGTGCTGGTTCTCACTGGAGCTGCTCAGCCCAGGGGAGAGGTAGAGTATGGGAGGGGAGGGAGGGCAGGGGGAGCAAAGGGAAGTGCCAGGGGCTGGGAAAGGGCAGCAAAGGGGGTTCTTTGGGGCTGGCTCTGCAGCACATGCCATGTGCCAAAGGCTGGATCCCGACGTGTCCCACTGTGGAGTTCCGGATGGCGGAGGTGGCTGGAATTCCAGCCCAGGAGCAGATTTTGGGAGGTTCTTCCTTGTGGCTGCGTGGGCTGGAGGGCTCTGACACCTCTCAGAATCCTGGGGGAGCAGAGGGTTGGGTTATCTGGGATCCCTGGGATGCCTGTGGGACCAACCTGGCCCGTGGGCTCCCTTCCCACCCCCTTCCCTCGCTCCAGGCACTCCCTGGCAGGAGGAACAAGGACAAATTTCTGGTTTTGACCTTTATTTCACAGACTGGAGGTGGAGGCAGAGGCAGGAGAGGTGGCACTGCCAAAGCCAGCAGCGGGTAAGAGCTGGAGCTGCTCCGTGTGCCGGGATGTTCCCTGGGGAGTGGGAAAGGTGACCCCGCCCTGGAGCTGCCTGGGACCCTCTGTCCCCTCCCTGGGGAATGTCCTGCACCCCCAGCCCCTTCCCTGCCTGCTCCCCCAGCCCCTGCCCAGGGCTCCCTGTGGGACCTCGAGGTGCTCCAGGGATGTGGGTGCTGTTCCCACCCCCTGGCTCTGTTGGGATAACAGGGAGTTTCTGTCCCGGTGGGAAGTGGGCTCTGGGATGTGCCAACCTTCTCCCTGTGCTCCTTTTGGGCACAGAGAGGGTAGGAGGGATCCCAGCACCCCCTGAAGGGATGGATGCCCCCTCCCCTCCCCATCCCATGGGAATTCCGTTTCCTGCTGGGAACACCGTGCACATCTCCAGGAATGCTTTCCCCCCCCCAGGCCGCCCATCCTGACGCCGGGAGCATCCCTTTGGCCATCCCCGGTGCCCGCGGGCTGGGAGCTGTGCCCAGGAGGGATGTGAGGGCTCATTCCCGGGGAGGCGGATCCGGGAGGTCCCCCTGGAGCCGGAGCGAGCCGAGCCGAGCCATGCTGAGCCTCAAACTGCCGCGGCTGCTCAGCATCCACCAGGTGCCAAAGGTCAGCCCGGGCTGTCTCTTCCCGAAAACTGAGGCTCGGAGGGGCTCGGGAGGGGCAGAATTCCAGGGTGGTCACCCCGGGGACGGGAGGGGGGGGTCACGGCTGGGTGCTGGATCCTGCATGACGGGCACCCTCCTGGCTGCGGGACAGCCTCGTGTCCTTCCTGCCCCTCCGGCTCGTCCCTCTGACCGCTCCCGGGGCCGTTCCTTCCCCCCAGGGATACCGGGAGCAGGGAATCCTGTTCGGGTACCGCCCCCCCCGCAGCTCGGCCACCGACTGCCTGCTCAGCGTCTTCCAGATGACCAACGAGACCCTCAACATCTGGACACACTTTCTGCCCGCCTGGTGGGTCCCCCCGGGGGCTGCAGCACCCAGGGGTGGGGGGGTGTCCCAGAGGGGGTGATGGGTGTCCCACAGGGTGATGGGTGTCTCACAGGGTGATGGGTGTCCCCCAGGGTGGTGGGTGTCCCACAGAGTGGTGGGGGTGTCCCACAGCGTTGTGGGGGTGTCCCACAGGGCGGAGAGTGTCCCAAAAACGGGGTAGTGGCTGTGCCACAGAGTGGTGGCTGTCCCCCAGGGGAATGGGGGTGTCCCCCAGGGTGGTGGGTGTCCCACAGGGTGGAGAGTGTCACAAAGGGTAGTGGGGTTGTCCCAAAGGGTGGTGGGTGTCCCCCAGGGTGGTGAGTGTCCCACAGGGTGGTGGGGGTGTCCCCCAGGGTGATCCCACCTCCCTCCACCCCACAGGTACTTCGTGTGGACGCTGCTGGGGCGGCTGCAGGGGGGCTGGGAGGATCCCCAGGCCTGGCCCCTCCTGGCCTACCTGGTGACCTGCTGCATCTACCCACTGGCCTCCAGCTGTGCCCACACCTTCAGCACCATGTCCTGCCGTGCCCGCCACCTCTGCTACTTCTGCGACTACGCCGCCCTCAGCACCTACAGCCTGGGTGAGGGGCATGGCCGGGGAACCTCGGGCACCCAGGGGAGGGGCACGGCCAGGGCACAGGCAGGGAGCAAGGCTGGAACAGCCCTGCCGGGTCATGGAGCCCAAACACCCCCCAGCAGCACTGATCTGAGCCCAAAGCACACCCCGAGGGCACAGCCAGGCTGCAGCGGGGCTCCCACTCCTCCTCCTCCTCCTCCTCCTCTGCTCCAGAGGGACCACGGAGCATCTCTGGTGCTTCCCCACCCCAGGGAATGGTCTGGGGACACGGACCTGGCCGTGTGACACCTGGGGGGCTCTGGGGGAGATAGGATAAGGAAAAAACCCACATTTAAGACAAATGGTGTCAGTGAGGTGGGTGGTGCCTCTCTGGGGGAGCAGCAGCACCATTCAGGGGTTTCCCGTGGCTCCACACACCTCCATTCCCCTGGAATGCTACCTGCAGGAGCCGTGTCTGCCTCTGCTCCCCTCTCCCTCCTCCACCCCTTCTCCTGCTTGCAGAGTTCCCAGTGCCCAGTGCCAGCTGGGAGGTTCCAGCTGTGCCCAGGAGGATGGGGAGGATCCAACAGGGCCTGGAACTAACCCAGCTCCTCCCTGCTCCATCCCAGGGTCTGCTCTGGCCTACTCAGCCTACGTGTTCCCCCTGGAATGGGTGGGCTCCACCTTCCACCACTGCTACGTGCCCGTGGCCGTGTTCAACACCGTGGTCAGCACCAGCCTCTCCTGCTACTCCAGGTGAGCTCCTCAGGTTGGGGTTAGGGTTACATTAGTATTAATCATTACTAATCACCATAATTAATCATTACCATTACTAATAAAGGGGATCAATAAAAGGCTGTAGGAGCCTGAAGTTCAGTAAGGGGAGGGAGGGGATTTTTTGGCTGGGGAGACGTGGTGTGTGTTGGCACCAGGAGTGTTGGATGATCCAAAATCCCTTTCCCACCATGGGGATTCCCTTTGGCATCACCTTGGCTGGTCACAGCAGCTTCTCCAAGGTGGGCATGGGTGGGAGTGGAGCCAAAACCGAGTTGTGCAATGGGAGGTGGTGCCATGGAGGCAGGAGGGGCCTGCCTGGGCACTGCTGCTCCTGCTCCAACTCCTGTTCCTGCTCCTGCTCCTGCTCCTGTTCTTGCTCCTGCTCCACCTCCTGCTCCAATTCCTGCTCCTGCTCCAATTCCTGTTGCAGTTCCAGCTCCTGCTTCTGCTCCTGCTCCAATTCCTGCTCCTGCTCCAATTCCTGTTCCAGTTCCAGCTCCTGCTCCTGCTCCTGCTCCAATTCCTGCTCCTGCTCCTGCTCCTGCCCCTGCCCAGCCCAGCAATGCTGTCAGAGCAGCTCCAAACCCACACCCTGGGCAGGGCTTGGGCTGAGCTTCAGCACCCGGAAAATAAAGCAGAACAGAGCAGAGGCACCTTCACCATCCTCAGGGGCTTTGAACTGCCAGAGGGCAGGGATAGATGGGATATTGGGAAGGAATTCCTGGCTGGGAGGGTGGGCAGGCCCTGGCACAGGTTGCCCAGAGAAGCTGTGGCTGCCCCTGGATCCCTGGAAGTGTCCAAGGCCAGGTTGGACGGGGCTGGAGCAACCTGGGCTGGTGGAAGGTGTCCCTGCCCATGGCAGGGGGTGGGATGGGCTGGGCTTTAAGGTCCCTTCCACCCAAACCATTCCAGGATTCCATGACCATCCTGAGGCTCTCTGAGCAGGCCACAGCCACAGCTCAGCACGTTCAGGCTTCTGACACACCTTGGGAAGGTCAACAGGAGTTTGGGTCCGTGCAGAGGAGGGTGTGGGATGTGAGGAAGGGCTGGAACTGCTGTGGGGCATCTCAAGAAAGGCATTTGCTGAACCACTGCACCAAATTTAGCAACTTCTCAGGAAAATGTTCCAATCCTCCCTGGCTGGTTGGTGAGGCAACAGGAAGGGGTTGTTTGGTTGGTTGGTTGGTTTTTGCCTCCTGTGGCCCAGGAACGTTGAGTTGCCAAACAGGGAAAGGTGCAGATGGACTGGAATGTGTTTGTCCTTCACGGAACCAGCAACAGGACAAGAGGAAATGGCCTCAGGGGAGCTTTAGTTGGGTATTAGGGAAAATTCCTTCCTGGAAAAGGTTGTCTGGCATTGGAACAGGCTGGCCAGGAGGAGTCCCTGCCCCCAGGTGACCTGATCCTGTACCCAGGGCGAGCTGGTGGCTCTGTTTTGGCAACAGAAGGTCGGGTTGGGTGAGAACATGGGGTGGGGAGATGTGTGGGAAAGGTGAGCAGGACAGGGAGCTCTGGGAAGGTGGTGCCATGGAAGGGAATCATGGAATCATGGAATGGTTCGGGTTGGGAGGGACCTCAATGATCAGCTGGTGACTCCATGGGGAGCAAATAGAGGGGAAAGAAGAGGGGAAATTTAGATGGGAAATTGGGAAGGAATTCCTGTCTGGGAGGGTGGTGAGCCACTGGCACAGGTTGCCCAGAGAAGCTGTGGATGGATCCCTGGAAGTGTCCAAGGCCAGGTTGGACGGGGCTTGGAGCAGCCTGGGCTGGTGGGAGGTGTCCCTGCCCATGGCAGGGGGTGGGACTGGATAATATTTAATGTCCCTTCCCACCCAAACCATTCCAGGATTTTAAACGTCCACATCCATAGGGAGATCTGTGGGCACCAACAGCCCCCCTGTGTATCCTGCAGTGTATCCTACTGTTCCCTACAGAATTCCCTGTCTGTTCCACAGGTTCCTGGAGGTGGAGAGGCCCCGGCTCAGCAAGGCCTGGCGCACCCTGGCCTTCGTGTACCCCTACCTGTTCGACAGCATCCCCCTCTTCTACAGGGTGTGTATCCCATGGGATCCCCCAGCCCAGCCTGCTGCAGCCTTGGCAATATCAGCTGCCTCATCTTACTCCGAAAATATTTGGGAAAACAGGCCAAGCTTTTCTTTTCTAAAGGCAAACAAACGCTGGCAGGAAAAGGGACTCGGGTATTTTTTCCTGCCCCCACTGACAGGCAGATTCCTTGACTTCAAAGGGCCCCAGGCTGGAAAATTCTTGCCTTTGGAAGTGAAAAGTGCCTTTTCCAGTGGCTAAGCTGGAGCAGGGTGGGAATTTGGCTGCGGTGGGGTGTAAGGACAGGGATTTGCACGGAAAATTCCTGCCTTTGGAAGCTGCAAAGTGCCTTTTCCAGTAGCTGAACTGGAGGGGTGGGAATTTGGCTGCAGTAGGATACAAGGAGAGGGATGCAGGGTTGGGATTTTCATGGAAAACCACTGCCTTTGGAAGCACAAAGTGCCTTTTCCAGGCTCAGCTGGAGCAGGGTGGGAATTTGGCTGCAGAGGGGTGCAGGGCCAGGGATGCAGGGCTGGGGTTTGTGTGGATGCAGGTGATGGGTGTGGGATTGAGTGTGGGGTCCTGCAGCCTGGTGGGCAGCCTGGGGAGCTGTGGGTTCGGGAACGGCCGTGCCCGCTTTGGGAATGATTGGAATAACTTATCCCTCTTTTCCCTGGCTGCAGCTGTACCTGTGTGCCCTGGAGGGCTGCTCCGAGGGCTCCATCCTGCTGCACTACAAACACACGGGCTGTGCCCTCCTCACCTGCTTCATCTTTGCCACCCACCTGCCCGAGCGCCTGGCACCGGGCACCTTCGACTACATCGGTGAGTGCCCGGGAACCCCGGGAATAAAGCACCTGGAGCAGGAGGGGCTCCCGGAGAAGGTCACGTGTTCCCTGCTGGAAACGTGGGAGGGAGTTTTACAGGCAAGGCACAGCAGCATCTTGCACATATCTGGGATCTTTTGCGGGATATTTTTGTGGAATGTTTTGGGGGAATATTTTGCGTGGAAAATTTCGCGTGGAATGTTTTGCTTCCAAAATCTTCCACGGGGGGTTTCACGCCCACAAAACGCTCGTTTCTCGTGGAAAACTCCTCACCTGGGGCACAGTGGTGCCGTGGCAGGAGCAGCCACCAAGGAGCTGGGATGGGATGGGATGGGATGGGATGGGATGGGATGGGATGGACACCTTGGGGTTTTCCCTGTTTGGCCACACCACGGACAAACAGAGCTCTGGGCACATCCCTGTGCCAGGACTGCAGCACAAACATCCCTCATTCCCATTCCATTTGGGAAGGAAGAGCTCTGTGCAGGATGATAAAAGCCACAGGAATCAGTAGAGTAAATATTTAAAGGAGATGGAGGGAGGGCAGAGCGTGTGGAGAGTGTCTGAGTGAATCACGGAATCCTGGAATGCTCTGGGTGGGAAGGGACCTTAAAGCTCATCCCATCCCACCCCTGCCGTGGGCAGGGACACCTCCCACTAGCCCAGGTTGCTCCAAACCCCGTCCAACCTGGCCTGGAACATTCCAGAGCTGTGGCAGCCACAGCTTCTCTGGACAAGCTGAACTCCCAAGGAGCTCCCTGAGTGCTTTATCCCTTCCTTCTGTTTTGGGACATCTCTGTACTTTGGGGCCTTTGTTTTTTGAGTTTCTTTCTCTTTTGGGTTGTCTTTGTATTTTGGGTTCTTTTTGTGTTTTGGGTTTCTTGTATTTCTGGGTTTCTCTGTATTTTGTGCTCTTTGCATCTTCGTGTTTTGAGTCGTCTTTGTATTTTGGGTTCTTTTTGTATTTTGGTTTCTTTTTGTATTTTGGGTTCTTTGCATTTTTGGTTTTCTCTGCGGTTTTGGGTCTTCACATTTTGGGTTTCTCTGTCTTTTGGGTTGCCCCTGTACATTGAGGTGTCTCTGACCTCCGGTTGCCCCTTGGCCCATGAGCTCCCATCACCACATCCCGTCATTCCTTGCAGGGCACAGCCACCAAGTTTTCCACGTGTGTGGGATCCTCGGGACGCACTTCCAGATGGAGGCCATCCTGAGGGACATGGCTGAGAGGCACAGCCAGGTCCTGCTGCCCTCCTCCCTGCAGATCCTGTGCTCCATGGGGGTCTGTGTCACCGGGAGCCTGCTCGTCATCGGGATCAGCTCCGTGTCCCTGCCCCTCATCCCAGAGCCTCTGCACAGGGACAAATCCCACTAGGATTGGGGACTGGTGGCATTCCTGCTGCTCCACCAACACCCAGCACAGTGTTGGTGTGGACGAGGAGTTTGTTTGCTCCCAGTATTTATTGATGATCTTCTCAAGGGCTCGAGGAGCTGCACTGGTTTATCCACTGAGCTTTAACGCTGCAAACGGGTTCGGAGACGCTTTAAATCCAGTTGTTATCCCGGGAAAGATGTAAAATATCCTGAGTTTTATCTGAAAAAAGGGACAGAAGTGCTGCCACTTCCCAAAGCAATGGGGATTCACCAGGTGTGCCTTAGGGAGGGGTCACAGGGAACGTGGTGACACCGATGGCACCGGTTTGGAGCGATGGCCACAACCCCTGGGGAGGCACGAGGGCTCCCTGGCCCCTGTTCTCACCTTCCAAGGGGCATCCTTTTGGAATCTGAAGCCTTAAATATCCACCTTTCACAGCCTTAAACCCAACCCCAGTGCCTGACAGATATGGGATTGAGGGACTGGTTTAAAATCAGCTGGTTCTTATCAACACCTGGAAAAAGTGATCCTGGAAGAGCTTCCATGGGCTGTTCCTCCAGAATAGCTGGTTGTGGGGTCTAATTCTGGCAAAAAGGGAAGTAATTCCTGTGGGAAAGCTGAGCTCTCGTGTTGGCAAAGCAAGTCCATCCTTTCCTGGGTGTTTCTGGAGGCTGGATGGGCCCTTGGATGGAGGGGCTGACACGGGAGAGCCAAACCTCCGAACCCCTCTGGGTTTTGGGGTCACTCACGTGGGATAATGTTTGGAATATTCTGTTGGATGAGGGATTGGGATGGGGGTGTCCAGGAGGATGAACCACCAGCAGAGCAGGGAGTGGGATCTGGGCACTATGGAGTTGGGAGAAAGGCAGGATTTGGGATTAAACACCCAAGGGATCAAACCCTGGGATTTTAAAGCATTCCCAGAGTTATCCCTCTGCTCCTGCTGTTGCTCTTTGCTTCCCTTTCCTGCTGCTCCTGGATTTTCCAGGCACAGAGCCTGGAGGTCTCAGCCTGATCCAGGAGAGGGAGAGCTCAGCTGGTGGCTCCAGGAATCCAGGGAAAATCCCCTTGGATTTTCCTACAGGAACAAGCGACACTTCTAGGAAATGTTATCAATCATACGGGTGTTTAATTAATGTTTTAATTGCCTCTGCCAAGGTAGAACTGATGCACTTTGGAGTGACAACCCAACAGCTCATTAAATATGGGATCATGTGGTTAAACATGGAATGACTAAATCCTTTGTTTTGAAAGCTGACCAAGATTTGTGGGAATATTTATAAGCACTGGAATGTAATTGTTTATTCAAAAGTTTTATTGCATTGAAAGAGAAAACTAATATAAATCACTGATCATAATCTGGTTTTTACCATTTGATAAGAATATGGCTGGGGGAATTAATCACTTTGGAGATAATGGCTGATAATTGCAGAGTTTATTTACTGTGGTGGGAGTGGGGAGGAATCCAGCTCTGCCTGCAGGACACAACTGAAGAGCCTGGAAAACCCACGGGAATCACTGCATGGCTTTTTTGGGTCATTTAACTTTTGAACTGAGGGGTTCTGCTCCTCTTCAGCTGAAAGGAAAATTGTAGGAAAACTGCATTAAAAATCTAACCCTGGGTTATGGAATGCCATGATCCCACTGGATCCTTTGTCTGTGCACGGGGAGTGGGTGATGTTTGATCCTGAGGTAGCACAGAGCAGCCAAATTTCTTCCTCAGCTGGACAGAGGCCTTGGAAAACTGATTTAATGTGTGAAATTCTCCTCACAGAAGAAATAAAAACTCTGTGGCAAATTGTTATGAGTCAATAAAAGAGGATATTTATTTGTTGGAACGTGTTTTGTTGTGTGTGTGTGCCCAACCCACAGCAAATCCCAACAAGGATCTGAACTGCAGGACCAAATCCAGGGAATATCCCTCAGCTGCTCCTCAGCCACGTGGGTTTGGGCAGGCTGGGAGAGCTGGGAATGTTCACCTGGAGAAGAGAAGGCTCCAGGGAGACCTGAGAGCCCCTTCCAGGGCCTAAAGAGGCTCCAGGAGAGCTGGAGAGGGACTGGGGACAAGGGATGGAGGGACAGAAAAAGGGGTAAATGCAGTTCCAGGTGCTGTTATCCACGTGTTCCCAGGGCTTTGAGAATTCCAGCTGTTTTTTGGGGTGTTTTTAGGCCCTGTCCTACAAGTTTTAGGCTGTAGGGCAGGGCCAGTTTCAGCTGGCGAAGGTGGGACTGCACCCCTGACTCTGCTCCTGGGGAAATCAGGGCAATTTTGTCCTTTTTTAAATATCCTCGATTTGTATTGTAAAAACATGATGAAATTTGCCTGTTTCCTTGTGTTTTAAACCAGTTTAAGAAGGGAAGGTTGGCCTTGGACACCGAGAATGGTCACAGAAGGCAGAGGGTTGGATTTTCTTTGGGCTTTTTCCCTCATGAGGATAAACTCACTTGTTATATTTAATTTGCACTAGAACTGTGAGTCTGTGGTTTGAAAACAATCGAGTTCAACCCCCTGGAAGCCTTTGCTGAGGGTTCAACCCCGAGTTACTTCATCCTCCACCCCAATTTCCACATTTCCCCATCAGGAAGTTTGGGCTTTCATAAGCTTGTTCCACTGCATTTTTTTACACATCACAACAGCACATTTGAACCTTCATTTCCCCTCCGTGGATCATTTCAGGTGGGGAATTAACTGAGTGACTGATTGAATTCAGGAATGAACTGATATACTGATTTAATTCAGGAATGAACTGATTTCCTGATTTAATTCAGGAATGAACTGATTGACTGATTTAATTCAGGAATGAACTGATTGACTGATTTAATTTGGGAATTCACTGATCGATTTCATTCAGGAATTCACTGATTGACTGATTCACCTCCAGGCGTGGCCACAGGGGAGCCCTGGCACTGCGAACTGACTGGATTACACCCCTTTTCCTGAGAACTAAGGAGATAAAAAGGGGAGATAAAACAAATAAATCCAAGGCCGGACACACCCCGCAGTCCGGCGGGGCCGGGACTCGAACCCGCGGTCTTCCAGTTCCCCTTACCATGACCAGCAGGGGGCGCCCGCGCCCGGGGCCGCGCCCCTCGGCGCCGCCATGGCAACGCTGTGCGCGATGACGTAGGACGCGGCCGTGCGCGCTGATTGGCTGGATTTGAACGCGGCGGGCGCGCGGCCGCGGCTCGGACCCGGCGCGGCCCCGATCGCGACCCCCGGGCCCTGTCGCGACATCGGCGGGGACACCAAAACATGAAGGCGGCGTAAGTCCCTCCACAGCCCCTTCCCGGCGCGCCGGGGGCGCGGGGCTGGATGGGGGTGCCACAGCATGGGTCCCTTCGGGGTGGGGCCGCCCCTCAGGATCCCTCCCCGCTCCTCTCAGGATCCCCCCCGCTCCCCTCAGGGTCCCCCTCATTCCCCTCCCGGGTCCTTCCCCACCCCCGGTTCTCTCCCTCCCTCCCGGTTCTTTCCCCTCGTCCCGGTTTCCCTGCACCCAGTTCTCCTCCATTCCCCCGGTTTCCCTCCCCCGTTCCCGGGTCTCCCTCTCCCCCCTGTCCCGGTTCTCTCCCCCCTTTCCCGGTTCTCTCCC
>NW_020884997.1:42481-65941 GCF_003945725.1 Corapipo altera
CCCCCCTGTCCCGGTTCTCTCCCCCCTTTCCCGGTTCTCTCCCCCCTTTCCCGGTTCTCTCCCCCCTGTCCCGGTTCTCTCCCCCCTGTCCCGGTTCTCTCCCCCCTCACCGTTCCCGTCCCCTCCCTCTCCCTCAGTAGGACCAAGACGCCTCGGCGGCCGAAGAAGCCCACGAACCCGACGCTGAAGGACCCGGTGGGGGTGAGTGCGGGTTGTGGGACTGTGGGACTGTGGGACGGGGACTCGGCCCGGCCCCCCCGACCATCCCTCCCTCCCTCCCTCCCTCCCTCTCTCCAGGTTTACTGCCGGGTGCGGCCGCTGAGCCGCGCGGACCAGGAGTGTTGTATCGAGGTGATCAACGAGACCACGGTGCAGATCCACCCGCCCGAGGGGTACCGGGTGTTCCGCAACGGCGAGTACCGAGAGGTAACCGCGCGGGGGGGGCCGCATTCCAGCCGGGAATGTGCCCGGACGGACTGGACTGCCTGCCCCACCCCTGCGAGTGTCCGAGGCCGGGCTGGGCTTGGAGCAACCTGCCCAAGTTGTGGAAGGTGTCCCACCCAGGATTTCCCCCTGGCTTGTGGGACTCTTGCAGAGGGCAAAATCAGAATTTTTTTTCCTCCCCCTTTTTCAAACCCATCCAGAGCAAACTGCACCACTTCCTTAGCCATAAAATATATTATCCACAGAGGGAGAGGCTTCTGCAGGGTGCAAGGAACTAAAGCAAACCTGAGGAATGTTTGTGCTGCTTAAAGGATTTTTTTCCATGCAGGACTAATTGAAAGAAAGCAGCTCTAAACACAACCACACCCAAGCATATAATATATATATATTTATATATACTCTGTGCTCTGTACAGATGGTACAGAATGAGGAGCCAGAGCACTGTAGGACTGAAGGTGTTGTGGTAGTGAAAGGATTAACTGGAGTATCCCAAAACAGTGCTGGAATACCAAATGAGACAAAGCCATGGAGTTTTTGAGAAAAGAAAAAATGATAGAATTTTTGTGGCATTCTGGAATGGTTTGGGTTGGAAGGGCTCTTGAAGCTCATCCAGTGCCACCCCCTGCCATGGGCAGGGACACCTTCCACTAGCCCAGGTTGCTCCAAGCCTTGTCCAGCCTGGCCTTGGACACTTCCAGGGATGGGCTTCTCTGGGCAGGAATGTTGGGTGGGATGTAGAATAGTCTGGCAAGTTCTTTATAAGAAAGGTATAAAGTGATCTCCTAAGGCTTAAATGAAGGAGGCAAAGGTTAATTAAAAGTTTGATAAACCTTTGCTCAAAAACTTAAAATTCAGATATTTACCTGAGAAAGTGTTTTGATGGGAAAATGAGCAACCCATGTTCAAACCCTGGCTTAGTCCTAAAGCCGAGTTTAATCGTTCTGCTCAGCTGTGGGGAGTGTCCTAAGGTGTAACCCATGGATGTTTGGAAGCAGTGGACTCCTGGCTGTGGAAGCTGAAGGTTCAGGCTGTGTCTCCTCTCTTGGCAGACCCAGTATTCCTTTAAGGAAGTGTTTGGCACCCTCGGGGTTCAGAAGGAGCTCTTTGACGTGGTGGCCAAACCTCTGGTGGAAGATCTGATCCGGGGCAAAAATGGTGAGCAACTCCTGGCCTGTGCCACTCCTCTGCCACCCTCCTGGCCATGATTTCGTGGCTCTCAGGGTTTCTTGTCTTCTCAAGGTAAAAAGGTACATCTTGTTTGCTTTGGAATTGTGGCTCAGCTCCTCTCATAACATCCTTGGAAGCTCTCACCATCTAAAGCTGTTTATTTTTGTGATGATTTGCATGTTAGGTGTGTCAAGGTCTAAGATTTTAGTGCAAGATGAACAGGAGAAGCTTTTTTTTCTCTGTGGGAAGGGATGGATTGTCCACCTAAGGAGTGACTGCAGAAATCAGTTTGTGGGGTTTGATCTCCTGGGCTTGGTGTGGGCACAGAATCCTGGAATGGTTTGGGTTGGAAGGGATCAAAGCCCATCCAGTGCCACCCCTGCCAGGGCAGGGACACCTTCCACTGTCCCAGGTGGCTCCAAGCCCCGTCCAACCTGGCCTTGGACACTTCCAGGGATCCAGGGGCAGCCACAGCTTCTCTGGGCAACCCGTGCCAGGGCCTCCCCACCCTCACAGAGATACCACAGTGCCTGCTGTGGGTCAGACTCCTCAGTAATGCCCCAGTTTTGGCTTCCAAGTGCCCTCTCCCCCAGAGGACAGTGGATAATTCCAGTCGTGCTGGTCAGGGAGAGCTGCAAACACTGCTGGTGGGCTGGAGTCCCTGACTGTTCAAAAGGAGGAGCCATTGGGTTTTTTTCCCCAAATCCACTTGATTCCACACCTTTCCCAGGTCTCCTCTTCACCTATGGAGTGACAGGCAGTGGGAAGACCCACACCATGACGGGATCCCCTGGGGATGGAGGGCTCCTCCCACGCTGCCTGGACATGATCTTCAACAGCATTGGGCCCTTCCAGGCCAAGAGATTTGTGAGTGGCTTCACCCTGAGTCCTCCCCCCTGCTGCTGTGACAGCCCCAAAGCACCAGATAAGGGCTGTCTGCAAAATAGATCTGTGATGAGAAACCAACCCAAACCAACCCACCCCAACCCAAACCAACCCACCCCCTCGAGGTTTGAGCAGCAGGGCCGGGGAGGGGGCTGGGATGGACATCTCGTGAAGATGTGTAGTTGCCTGTCCTTCAGCTGCTCCTCATTCCTTGATTTAAAAACAGGGAAAAAAAAGAAGAGGAAGCTTTCTGAGTTATGGAGTGAGATTTAGCCACGAGATCCAAAAGCTTCAGGAAATTTTATCTAAAATCACAGAATCGTAGAGGTTGGAAAACACCTCCAAGATCAGGAGTCCACCTTTGACTGAACACCTTTGTCAACTAGACCAGAGCATAGAGCAGTTAATATAGATGTGAGGCTCTTCTCGTGGGCAAACTTCTGGGGATTTTTAGTATCTAAATGTACTTAAACAGTCCTGGAGCCTCTTCCTTGGGAGTGTTTGTGAAATGTTGTTATTTCGGAAATACCTGTTTTCTGCCAGATCCACTTGGCAGGCTGAGTGCTAGCGAGGGGCATGGAATTAATTCAAACTAATTAGTTGCCAGCTTGATCAAATAATTAGTTTTGTTGGTCAACACCTTAATTAGTTTTTTTTTTTTAACTGTCCAAACTTCCTGCCAGGTGTTTAAGCTGGATGACAAGAACGGGGTGGATGTTCAGAGCGAGGTGGATGCTCTGTTGGAGCGGCAGAGGAGAGATGCCCTGCCTGCCCCAAAAACTCCATCTGGGAAGTAAGTGGCTGTTGGAACACTCAGAGGGAATTTATTTACTAGAAATATTATTTTGTTAGCCTGGTTTTAACTCATCTGGATGTTTTTATCCTTCCCTTGGAGAAATTAAAGAAGAATCATAGAATCCTGGGATGGTTTGGGTTGGGAGGGATCTTAAAGATCATCTTGTTCCAACCCCTATTGATTAATATTCCTGATAATTAATAATATTAATTATTAATGTTATTAACTAATAATATTAATTATTAATGTTATTAATTAATAATTATTTATTTATTAATAACAGTAATATGTTAATAATATTATTATGTATTCCTATGTATTAATTTAATAAATTAATATATTCCTAATAATATTTCCTATTGATTAATAAAATATTAATGGAAAGTGAGTGTGCTTCATGGGGTTGGAGCAATTAACATAATTATTTAGATTAGAAGACCTAGAATCAGGCAAGAGAAGTTTATTTTCATGAGTTCAATGCTGTGACTGAGCAGGAACACTGTGAAGTTCAACCTGGGGATGTTTTCCTAGAATCACACAATATCCTGAGCTGGAAGGGGCCCCCAGGGATCACCACAGCCCAGCTGCTGGCCCTGCCCAGGCCAGCCCAGGAATGGCAATATTTTGGCAGCTCTGGAGCATTGCCATGCCCCGGTGCTCAGAGGTGCCTGCCCAGCCCCTGGCAGGGCTGGCTCTGGGGGCTCCCCCGTCATTCCCTGTGTCCACAGGCGCCACCTGGACCCCGAGTTTGCCGACATGATCAATGTCCAGGAGCACTGCAAGGTGGAGGAGGTGGATGAGGACAATGTCTACAGTGTCTTTGTGTCCTACATCGAGATCTACAACAACTACATCTACGACCTCCTGGAGGAGGCTCCCTTCGAGCCCATCAAACCCAAG
The DNA here is from genome assembly GCF_003945725.1 of Corapipo altera. NCBI lineage: Eukaryota > Metazoa > Chordata > Aves > Passeriformes > Pipridae > Corapipo > Corapipo altera. The sequence goes on from NW_020884997.1 coordinate 46,674, forward strand.
TGAGTTTGGGAATCCTGCTATTCCTGGCTTTTGCAGGAGCTCCACCAGCTCTTTGTGGTTTTAGTCTTGGTGAGTCTGGCTCAAGTCACAAGAATCCTTAATAAGATCCCATGGAAAGGTGATGGCAAAGGAGTCCAGAGGGGAATATTTCAGTGTGCCAAGTACTGATGCTTGCTGTGACTTGGTGCTCCCTTCCCTGTTACAGTGGGAGACGGATATTTAAATATTTAATTCAGTGTCCCACTGAGATCCCAAATCTAGTCCTGCTCTTCTGAGCATGGTTCTAGCAGGTGACTGCAGCTTGGAGCAAGGCATTCCACAGCTGACCTTTTTTCCCCTGGAAACAGTGTCTTGGGTGAAAAATGCTGCTTTGTTGCTCCATAGTTAATTCACATTTGCATAAGATTTCACCTGATGGCAGTAATTCCCAAAAACCAGCAGTGAATTGTCTCCTAATTGAAATGATGGATATTTCTGCAAAGGTGTGCAGACTTGGCTGATGTCTAAAATTGGTAAATCTTGACACCAGCAGGAAAAACAAAATCTGCAAATTGGCCTTTGAATACATTTATTTAAATTTAAATTCTAAACCCATTCAAGTAGCCCATCAGCACATGTGTTAATTAAAGAGTTGGCTGATTTACAAAGACCAGCTCGAGCAAAGCAGGCTGTGTCTCTCAAACACCAAGAGCTGTCTCCAGGGCACTGGTCTGAAAAGGGTTTGAATGTCTGTGAAGGCTCTGGAAACAATGGCATGGGTTCAGTGTCGTGCTTCTGCCCAAAAACCAGCCTAGGAAGACTCTTGGCTTGTTTCTCTTTCTGGAAGCTGCAGTGTGTTATATGTGGAGAGATTTTAGACACAAACATGAATGACTTAATGTTTTTACCCCTGTTTTTTCGGTAGGTGGAACAATTGCAACACCCCTGTGCGAAATGGAGACTTTATGTATGTGCACAGCCTGTTATTGCCATCTCAGAAAGTGCCACTTTCCTTCAGTAGAAGCAGAAAATAGACTGATTCCCTGTCTCTTCTTGCTTTACTAGCAAATACTGAGTGCTGTCAAAGCCCCCTTGCTTCTGTGTGCATGTAGAAAAGCAGTAGCTGCCAGCAAAGCAATGATTCCCAGCAGAAACTGCAATTAAACGTGGCTGCTCAATTAAAGCAGTAGCTGAAGTGTCACTAATCTGGGCTGGGTGTGTGTCCGTGTCCTTGTGTTTCCTCTTCCACCCTCTGTGCAGATAATCCACATAGTCACTCTGAATTTCACACTTGGACACAATTTGCAAGCCAATGATGTACAGAAAACTGTTCTAATGTGGTTTGTTTTTTTTTTTTTTGTCTGTTTGTTTTATTTCCTCCTTGTCCCAAAGACCCCCCCAGTCCAAAATGCTTCGGGAGGACCAGAACCACAACATGTACGTCACGGGCTGCACGGAGGTGGAGGTGAAGTCCACAGAGGAAGCTTTTGAAGTGTTTTGGAGAGGTAAATCTTCCAGAATTCGGTGCAGGTCACAGAATCCTGGAATGGTTTGGCTTGGAAGGAGCTTAAACGTTAACACCTTCCACTAGACCAGGCTGCTCTAAGTCCCATCCAGCTTGGCCTTGGACACTTACGGGAATGTGGAGTCCACAACTTCCCAACTAGATGAGGTTGCTCCAAGCCCTGTCCACCCTGGCTTTGGGCACTTCCAGGAATGTGGAACCCACAAGCTCCCTGAGCACCTGTGCCCCACCACCCTTCCAGTAAAGAATTCCTTCCCGATATCCCACGGAACCCTTCCCTCCTTCCCCCTAAGGCCATTCCTTTGGCAGCTGGGAAGTCCTTCCCGCTGTGGTGCTGAGGGCAGAGCTGGCTTTGCCAGGTGGGAATTCTGTTTCCCAAATCCCTGGTTTGTGGGCTGTGTCCTGCCCTGCAGGTCAGAAGAAGCGGCGCATTGCCAACACGCAGCTGAACCGCGAGTCCAGCCGCTCCCACAGCGTCTTCATCATCAAACTGGCTCAGGCCCCGCTGGATGCAGATGGAGACAACGTCCTGCAGGTGAGCTCAGAGCAGCTGAGCCCAGGAGAACTCTGTGGGAGGAGGATGGGAAAGGTGCTGAACCATGGAAATGGTTCCTGGTGTCTTAAATTTCCAGGGGACAGAATTAATCTCCTTTTTGTGCTGAAAATAAGGCCTTGAAATCACAGACTGTGCTGAGTTGGGAAGGATTCACAAGGATCATCGAGTCCAACTCCCACATGGAGAGTGGAGCTGCTGATTCCTTTGGGTTTCACCTTGTCCTTTGTTAGGAATGTAAAATTTGGAGGATTTGGATGAGGGCAGTTGTTATATCCATCCTGTGGGCCAGGACACAAGGGAGCTGCTAAACTCCCCAAGAAAAGCTGGTGGTGCCCAGGCCTTGGGCTGTAAAAACACCCCCTGACCTTATTTAACATGTATTATTTTGAAGTGTTCATGCTGCTTTGGGGGGTGGGGTGTTCCCCCCACCCCTTCAGAAGGACTCTGGAGGTGATTATCCTTTGTTTCCTGTGGCAGGAGAAGGAACAGATCACTCTGAGCCAGCTGTCCTTGGTGGATCTGGCTGGAAGTGAGAGAACCAACAGGACAAAAGCCGAGGGGAACAGGCTGCGAGAAGCAGGTGGGAACCACCTTTAGGCACCCTGGTGATTGCTCTGCTAATTATGCTGCCATTAGTCTTGTCTCCTGGTAGAGACATCCCAGGGAGAGCTGAAGTGCTGTGTTATGATGATCAATTATCTGATTTGATGACCTGAAACCCTCCGGTTTGGAAACCACAGGTTTTCAGTAGCACTTCTGCTCCTTCAGTTAATTGGAGCAGTTATCTGGAACAAACAGAACTGAAGGCAGGCAGTTTATCCTGCAAGAAACTGCTAAATAATTTGGGAACATGATCCAGGTGGCTGCTTATGGAGTTTTTTGCTCTGCCTTTGGGTTTTTTAAGGTAACATCAACCAGTCACTGATGACATTGAGAACCTGCATCGAAGTTCTGCGGGAAAACCAGTTGTATGGGACAAACAAGGTGTGGAACCCTCACCCCATCATCCTGTCCTTTGAGGAAGACCTGGAGTGCTGAAAACTTGCTAAATCCTTCCTGTGCTTGATTTTCAGATGGTTCCATACAGAGATTCCAAACTGACTCATCTCTTCAAGAACTATTTTGATGGAGAAGGGAAGGTCCGGATGATCGTGTGCGTCAACCCCAAAGCTGAGGACTACGAGGAGAGCCTGGTAACCCCCCTGCACAGCTTAGAGCAGTCCCTCCTGCTCCTTTCTTCACATTTCCCACTGAAATAGATAAAAGGAATTATTTTTTTTGTTTGTTTGTTTGAGCACTTAAGGTAATCAGTTATAGTTTTTCCTCTTAAAATTACAACTGCTACTTGCTTGTGAAGAAGGAAAGGTTTTACTTATTTAGAGAATTCCAAAGAGCCATATTTAGGTGCTTAATCCCTGCTATGGCAGCACTTACAGGAATCTGAGCTGTCTGCACAAGGGTTCATGTTTCCTCGGGGCTGGAGCTCTGGGGAGTGTTCCTGGGAAGGCTTTGGGGTGCTCCACATCAGAATCCCAAGTCGGGAACTACTCGACATTAGAGCTGGATCGTGTCCTCTCGTATTTTATTGCCTGAACCCCCCTTTGAGTGCCCCTCTGAGGTGTTCTGTGGCTCTCTCCCGTCCCTGCAGCAGGTGATGCGCTTTGCAGAGATGACCCAGGAGGTGGAGGTGGCCAGGCCCGTGGACAGACCCCTGTGTGGGCTCACCCCCGGCCGGCGCTTCCGCAACCAGGCCTTCCGCGAGGAGCTGGCCAGGAAACTGGAGATGAGGGGGGGCCCCCTCGGTGGGGGTGAGTACTGGAGTGTCTGGGGCAGGCTGGGAGAGCTGGGGGGGTTCACCTGGAGGAGAGAAGGCTCCAGGGAGACCTGAGAGCCCCTTGCAGGGCCTAAAGGGGCTCCAGGAGAGCTGGAGAGGGACTGGGGACAAGGGATGGAGGGACGGGACACAGGGAATGGCTTCCCACTGACACAGGACAGGGTTAGATGGGATAGTGGGGAGAAATCCTTCCCTGGGAGGGTGGGGAGGCCCTGGCACAGGTTGCCCAGAGAAGCTGTGGCTGCCCCTGGATCCCTGGAAGTGTCCAAGGCCAGGTTGGACGGGGCTTGGAGCCACCTGGGCTGGTGGAAGGTGTCCCTGCCCACGGCAGGGGGTGGGACTGGGTCATCTTTAAGATCCCTTCCAACCCAAACCATTCCAGGATTCCATGGTTACAGCACAGTTTTGAGTTAGGAGTTACAAGCTGTTTTAAAACAAATTATTTGAGCCTCGAAAGTGCAAAAGGAGCTTCAGTGACCTGTTGGTTGGGAGCTCTCTGTGCAGTGGGAGCTGCTCCTTCCTCACTGCCTGCAGTGCAAACACAGTCACTGTGTGAGTCTAAATGAATCCTTTGTTACTGGGGTTGACTCCATGGTCCCAGTATTGCAGCTCCTGGAAGGAAATTGTGCTGAGGACGATACTTCGATGTCTCTACATGTTCAGGGCCTGCTTTAGAAATCCAGAGTTGCCTGGAGGTTTTGTAAAGCAATGAATTGAGAATGACACATTAAATCTTCACTCAGCACTGTCAGCTCTTCTGAAAACCTATAGCTCTCCTTAATTATTCCCATGATCCTGTGGAGTGAATGCTCTGTGTGTGTGTTATCCATTGGAATTTTCTTGTCCTGTAACTTGCTGACAGGCTTTCTTTCTTGCCTTTAAATCCTGCAGAAACAGAAGAGCAATCTGTGGCAGAAATGCTTTTGCAGAACTTCCCCCCGTTGCCCTCGTGTGAGCTCTTGGACATCAACGATGATCAAACCCTTCCCAAGCTCATCGAGGCCCTGGAGCAGCGCCAGAAAATGAGGCAGATGCTGTCAGAGGAGTTTGCCAAAAATGGTAAGAACTTGAACATCAGTGCAGAGCTTGATTTTTGGTGCCCTTGTTACTCCTCCAGGCTCCCTTCTGTACCAACAGGAAATAATTATCTTGTCTGGATTGATCATTTCCCCCTTTTTTTGAGGTTGTTAAAGAGCTGGTGGCTTTAAGTTGGCAGGAGAAGAGCAGAAGTGCTTTGGGTGTTGTGGAGATCAGGTGAGAAGGTGAAATGTCTCCATTCTCTTCCAGTGCTTGCCTTTAAAACAATGCTGCAGGAGTTTGACTCCAGTGTCGTATCCAAGGAACACTATATCCAAGGAAAACTGTCTGAGAAGGAGAAAATAATAGCAGGGCAGAGAACGGAGCTGGAACGCCTGGAGAAGAAGATTAAAACCTTGGAATACAAGGTCAGGTTGGGCATTTTCAAGCACAAACCACATTTTTTATGTACCCCTTGGCAAGTCCTGTGACGTCAGAAGTTGCTGGATATCGGAAACAAGATAAAAAGGATTTTGTGGGGAACTTCACTGAACACTTTTTTGCCCTTTTTAGTATGTGAAGATGGGCAATGTGTAATTTAAAATGTATATTTTACAGTCATATAACTGGCAATTCAGGGCTTAGATGGTCGTGTTGCTAAGAAGTGTATCCAAATCCTTCCTGTCTTCCTGCAGATTGACATTTTGGAGAAAACTGCCACAATTTATGAGGAGGACAAGAGGAACCTTCAGCAGGAGCTGGAGAGCAAGAGCCAGAAGCTGCAGCGTCAGGCATCAGACAAGAGGAGGTTGGAGGCCAGGCTGCAGGGGATGGTGGCAGAGACCACCATGAAATGGGAGAAGGAGTGTGTAAGTGCTCTGCTGCATCCACTTCACTTCTAGAGATGTAGTATGTGCACATTCCAATAGCTGGAACCTCTTCCTTTGGGCTTGGGCCACTCCTAGGGAGTGGTTCTCTTGTAGAAGTGTCAGAATTTCCCCTTTTTCCTTGTGGAAGTTCTCTTGCTCAACTCTGCCCTGGACAAGCAATAAGGAAAGGAAAACTGAGGAATTAACTTTTGCTACTCGAGGATCATTGATGGAACTCTAATTGGGAGTGTTCCCATCTGCTGTAATTTAGGAGAGCAGATAATTATGGTGTTAAATGTGGTGTTACTTTATAATCTGGAAAGTCTGTCTTTACACTGACAAGGCGTTATTTCCGATAGCTTGTGTCTCAATGGGGAAGATATTCATTCCACAGAGAATTCCCTGCAAAATCCCAGCACAGTTTAACCTGGGGGAACTCTTAAGGGAGGGATCTTCTCTTTCTCCAACTCCCTGACAGGAGGGGGGATCTGGGGAGGGTCAGGCTCTGCTTCCAGGGAACAAGGGGCAGGAGGAGAGGACAAGAGGCCTCAAGCTGTGCCTTGGGAGGGTCAGGTTGGACATCAGGGGGAATTTTTTCCTGGAAAGGGCTGTCAGGCACTGGAAGGGGCTGCCCAGGGAGGTGGTGGAGTCCCCACCCCTGGAGGGTGTCCAAGGAACGACTGGACTGGTGGGGATCAGTCACAGGTTGGACTCGATGGCCTTGGAGGTCTTTTCCATCCCCAGTGATTCCGTGTTTTCCTGTGAGGTACTTGATGCTTTCCCTGCCTTGGCCTTGCAGGAGCGTCGTGTGGCAGCAAAGCAGCTGGAAATGCAGAACAAGCTCTGGGTGAAGGATGAGAAGCTGAAGCAGCTGAAGGCCATTGTCACTGAGCCCAAGGAGAAGCCAGAGAGGCCCTCGAGGGAGAGGGACCGAGAGAAGGCTGTGCAGAGATCACTGTCTCCTCCCCCAGTGCCTGTAAGTTGCCTCCAAACACTAACTGATGTAGGGAAGAGCATATTTTAAGGATGAAGTGCAGGTTAAAAAGTAGTTCCCAGGCACAGAATTGTGAGTAGCTGCCTTTGCATTCTGTGTCCCTTGTTCACTTGTGCTCCCACCTCCCACTGCTGCTCCACTGAGAGAACACCTGAGTCTTTGCTGTCACTGCAACACTGCACTCATGCAGCTGAGTTTTCCCTCTGCACATTGTCAGGATTCCCTGTTCATTGCTGTATGAGTTCCACTGTGTGTGTTTGTGTTCACTAACTCCTCTCCCCTTCTCTGCAGAGCTCTAGTCCCTTTGCTCAGGGGGGGCACAGCCAGCGCCTCGCCAGCCCCCCACAGGGGCCCAGACGTTCTAACTCCTGTAGCAGCATTTCTGTGGCCTCCTGTGTCCTGGAGTGGGAGCAGAAAACCCCTTCACACAAGCAGAGCACTTCTTATGCCAGGACTAAACAAGAGCCAGAGCCGAGTAGAGGCTGTAACAGCTCCCACAGAAGGCGAGGGATGTGCTGGACTGGAGTCCTTGAGGTGCCCAGGCATAGAGAGGAGCTAGAGATAGAAGAGGATCACTGCTGCAGGGTTAGTGCTGCTCCTTCCAAAGCTTAACCTAGAGTGGCTTAGTCTGGCTTAAAGTTCTCCTCCCTTGAGCATTCCTAACGTAGAGTAGAGCTTTGCCCTGGCTGTGTTTCTCCCGGGACGGGGCTGTTCCCAGGCTGTTCCCTGGCTGCTCACTCAGACCTCTTGGGGTTTAGATCCTCCTCAGAACTCGAGGGTGTGTCAGTCTGGCCTGGCCAGGCCCTGCCTCAAGCTCTGAGTGTCCCTGTGCTTTCCCTTGTGTCTGTCTCCTCCAGTCCATCCTCCTGCATTTGCCAAGGCCCACTGGGGCAGCTTAAGGTGGTCTGGAAATAGTGCTTGGATAAACATCCCACCTGTGACTCCACTTGGACTCTCTTACAAGACTCTTCCCTCATTTCCATGGGGGGTTCTGATTACAGGGATTTCCCCCAAACTGCTGCCTGTCAATGCTTATCAGTGGTGGCACCTCATGGCACTGTCACCGTGGCTCAGGTAAATCTGAGAGAGCTGTACAAGTTTCTCATGGCATCATTCATTTCTGAGAGCATTCCCAAACTTCTCCCAAAGTATTCCAATTCTTTATTTATTTGTATTTGTTTTAATGGAAGATTTTTGCTGAAAGCCACATTTCCCTGTATATGTTTAAGTTTTAAGAGGTGCTTTAGACCTGTAAGAGGTTTATCTGTGTAAATCAAAGAATGTGTGGTGGTTGCTCATCTGAAAACACAGCAGGTGGGATTTGCATCCATGGCTTTGGATTGTGTAAGGATTGGGAGGCCTCCAAAATTACCATGTAAATGGAACAGACTCTGCAAATCCTCTTTCAAAAGCCCATTCCAAGAGGTTGTTCTGATTTTCCCGAGCATCTGCCAATAATTCTCGTGTTCCTGAAATGCAGTAGATGAGCTCCAGCCATTCCCATGGATTTCCAACAGCTCAGTTCAGAGCAGTAGCACAGGGAATGTTTCCTGTGCTCCTTGTACCCAGAAGTGCTGGGAGGCCTTGCATCCTTCAGAGGTGTTGGGAATCCATCCCCTTGCATCCTTCAGAGGTGTGGGGAATCCATACTGAGGGATGGATTTACTTGCTTTGCTACCTCTAAATTACATTTGGGATCATGAATGAATCCATGGAGACGCAAATTCCTCTTTTTTGGTTGGTTAAGATATTCATAAATCCTAGAATATCCTGAGTTGGAGGAGATCCATCAGGATCATCCAGTCCAACTCCAGGCCCTGCACAGGATCCCAACAATCCCACCCTGTGCCGGGGAGTGTCATCCAAACGCTCCTGGAGCTCTGGCAGGTTTGGAGCTGTGCCCACTTCCCTGGGGAGTTGTCCCACTGTGGACAGATCAGGACAAGCCCTCCTTGGACCAGCTGGTGATGGAAATCTGGGAGGACATTGCCAAACATAGATTTCCTCCTGGAGGAAACTTTAATAAACGTGGAATGCGACAACGCTGAAATTCCCACGAAATAGGAATTGGCATAAAATATTCCATTATAACTTCCTGCCAGGCTCTCGGAGCCTTCCAGGGCACAACCCGAGGGCACTTTGGGCACAGAGCTGCAGGTTCCCCCCGTGATTTCCCGGGTGCTGACTTTTCCTGCCTCTCTCCAGAACGCGCCTCCCGTGCGGCTCCGGCACCGCCGCTCGCGCTCGGCCGGGGAGCGCTGGGTGGACCACAAACCCCCCTCCAACGTGCCCACGGAGACGGTGCTGCAGCCCCACGTGCCCCACGCCATCACCGTGGCCACGGCCAGCGAGAAGGCCCTGGCCAAGTGTGACAAGTACATGCTGACACACCAGGAGTTGGCCTCCGACGGCGAGATCGAGACCAAGCTCATCAAGGTGAGGCGGCTCCTTCCTCGGCAGCTCGGCCAAAACCTCTTCCTGCCAGCTTGTCCTGCAGGCTTGGGAAAGGGAATGTTGGACTGGACTCGACCCACTAAGAGTTGGTTTGAAACTCCTTTACACTGGGATTCGAGGGGGCTGAAAGTCCTCTCTTTGAGCTTTGTTGTTGCTTCCTATAAACCACGATAGGCTTGCTTATCTCACCATTTTCCTTCAGAAGTTCAGGAAGGATTTCCTTCCTGGAAAGGGCATTTCAGGAAGGATTTCTTCCTGTCAGGTGTTGGAGGTGGTGGAGTCCCCATCCCTGGAGGTGTCCAAGGAAGGCCTGACTGTGGCACTGAGTGCTCTGGGCTGGGGGATGAGGTGAATCTTGCCCTGCTGACCTGACAGTTCCTTGTCTCTGCTCCGGGTTCCAGGGGGATGTTTTCAAAACCAGGGGTGGTGGCCAGGCTGTGCAGTTCACTGACATCGAGACCCTGAAGCAGGAATCTCCCACGGGGTGAGTTGGGCCTTTCATTTTGGGTTCTGGGGGTGTGGAACTCCAGGAGTGCACATGGAACCACTTCTGGTCCCAGCGATCCAACGGGAAGTTGTTGCTTCCAACCTGAAATCATACAAATGTAACTTGGAGGCTCTGGATGCTGAAGGTGCTTTTAAGGCTGGCTTGCTGCTGAGGGCAAAGATTTATTTTGGAAGTATGAAATGTGCTCTCCTGTGCACCAGGATCTGCCCAGTCACAGGGTCTTTGTGCTCTTCCCACACGTTCCTGTTCCAGGCGGAAGCGACGCTCGTCCCCTTCCCAACCTGACCCCCCTGGGGAGGCTGCAGACTCGGAATGGACTGATGTGGAAACCAGGGTAAGATAAAAGGGAAAAGGGGAACATCTCATGGTCATGGGATCTGGAATGGGTTGGGTTGGAAGGGACATTAAAGCTCATCCTGTCCCCCCTGGGATGGTGTCCAGGGGCTGGAACACCTTCCACTAGCCCAGGTTGCTCCAAGCCCTGTCCAACCTGGCCTGGAACATTCCAGGGATGGGGAGTCCACAGCCTGGATGAGAATTTGGGCTGATGCTGAGCTGGGGGTGGTGGGAGCAGCAGAGCCTGACTTGTGTGTGTTCCCAGTGTTCCGTGGCAGTGGAGATGAGGGCGGGATCAGCACTTGGACCTGGATATCAGCACCATGCTCAGCCCAAGTAAGTGCTCCTGGGAGGCTCATTCCCTTTTCTGATAACTCCTAAAATTAGGGAACTTTTCTTTCTCCCTGACCTCGCTGCCCTTCCCACTTCAGGCTTGGATTCCCAGCTGGAATAGGGTTAGGGATGGCAGGGAGAACTCCCTGCATTCCCTCTCCTGTCCCTGCAGCCTTTAGCAGAGGCTGATGCAGCAAAGAACACTCATTTTATCCTTAGAGAAATTTAAATTTACCAAGTTTCCAATTCAGTGTGGCCTGGAGAGCAGGGAACTGAGGGGGCCATTCCCAGTGGTGTTCCTGACCATGGCTAAAAAAATTCCAGCTGTGTGATTCCTGAGGCCCCCACTAAGGAACTAATCATGCTGGAGGAAACTTCCCTCTTTTCCAAATTATTAGAGAATGGAACAGCCCTGGAGAGCTCAGGCTGTTCTGGGGCACGGTGGCATCAGTGGCAGTCACACATGTCACTGCAGGGTTACCACATTTCCTGCACAAATCCAAATAATCCCCCAGTTCCCAAGGCTGGGGCCAACATTTGAGCCCCACGTGTAACCCAACCTTTCCCTGCCTAAAGTGAAGGCAGTTTAGTTAATCCAGGGCTTGCAGGGCGGGCTCAACATGGGCTGTGGCCTCTTGCAGGTGGTGCTGGCAGTGCCCTGCCCAGCTCAGGGCCACCCCACTGTGCAGGATGTGCTGCTGGGAGCCTTTGCTGCAGCCTTGGCACAGTGTAGTAACCCCTCCAGTTCTCCTGGGCACTGGGTTTGGAGCTTGGACTTGTTGTAACTTGTAAATAATTGAAATAAGGCTTTGGTTTATGTTCCCAAAAAAAGTAAAATACAGGTGTTTCTGGAGCTTTCTGGGGTCAAACGTTGCATTTGGTAGCACAGGAGGGATGTGAGGCTCAAAGGTGTCCAAAACAGGGAAATTGGGTGGTGGCTGCTCCTAAAGCTGCTGTGGGGGAACTCTCAGAGTTGTTTGTGGCTCTTTCCTTTCCTGTTTTAGGCGAAGAAAGCCCTGAATTTCTGCTGGAAGTTTTCCTGGATTTTCCCAGGTCGATGAGTTCTCTGCTGCCGGTGTCACATGTCACAGACCCTGCTTTGTCCTCACTCCAGGCTGGTGTTTTTAGGGTGGCCTGTGCTGGGAAATGGTTCCATGGGTGATACCTGTGATCCCAAAGAAACTCCAGAGGGCTGTGTGTATTTTCCATAGATTTAGGGCGGTTCTGCCAACGTGCCTCTGGAATTCCAAACACCTTCTGCCTCACGTATGGAGCTGTATCTTTACAGCCTTGTGCCACAAGGCTTCTGCCTGACAGATTTTTCCAGCTTTTCCATTCCACACTCCCAGATCCATCTCTCCTGGTCACTCTCCCTCCCTTCAGGGCCTCTCTTCTGAGGAGGCCCAAAGGCTGCTATGGATTTAGCTGCAGTGCTGCACTTTAAGGGTGTTTTTAGGCCATTCCCTGTTTTATCCTAACCAGCAACAGCTTGGGAATATGAATTTCTCCTTGAAAGAATGACCTCTGAGTATTTAATGTGTAAACCAGCCCCTTGAAACGTGTCACTGTTGACAGGAACAGGAATCCTGAGGTGAGCAGTGGGGATTTGGCATCAACCCCCCCATTGTGCCAGTGAGGAACTCCCTCCCTGGAGGGGAGGGACAGGGGGATTTCCTCACAGCTGTGCTCAGACCTTTCTCTGTGTGTCCCTGCAAACGTGTTCAAATAAATCCTTTTATTCCAAATGCTCTTCCAAACCCTGTTGTGGTTGTTTAGGGCAGTGGCTGAGGGAGCCCCACAGCCCCTGCCTGTGTCCTGTGCAAAGGGATGAACTCTGGGGGATTCTGGAGCTGAAATGGTGGAATGTGCTTGGATCCCCAGGTGTGGTTTGGCCAACTTTGTTTGCAACTCTGCAAACTGCTTTTGGGGCAGTTGGGTCCAGTTGGAGTGGTTGCCTTGTTATAAGGTAATTTTAGAATCCTGGAATCCCAGACTGGTTTGGGATGGAAGGGACCTTAAAGCCCATCCTGTCCCACCCCCTGCCATGGGCAGGGACACCTTCCACCAGCCCAGGTTACTCCAAGCCCCGTCCAACCTGGCCTTGGACACTTCCAGGGATCCAGGGGCAGCCACAGCTTCTCTGGGCAACCTGTGCCAGGGCCTCCCCACCCTCCCAGGGAAGGATTCCTTCCCAACATCCCATCTGTCCCTGCCCTCTGGCAGTGGGAAGCCATTCTCCCTTATCCTGTCCCTCCATCCCTTGTTCCAAGTCCCTCTCCAGCTCTCCTGGAAGGCCCTGGAAGGGGCTCTCAGGTCTCCCTGGATCCTTCTCTTCTCCAGGTGAACCCCCCCCAGCTCTCCCAGCCTGGCTCCAGAGGGGCTTCAGCCCTGGGAGCATCTCCGTGGCCTCCTCTGGACTCTCCAGCAGCTCCATGTCCTCTGGATGTTGTTCCCCAGGGCTGGAGGCAGCTCTGCAGGGGGAGTCTTATCCAAGGTCTGAGTGATTCCATGAGCTCCACAGGCTCTGGATCGCAGGGAAGCAGCTCTGCCGAGTGCCACTAGATGGTGTGGGACAACCATCCCGGCTGGACTGGATCCCTCTCTGCCCGCAGGGAGAGGCTTTGCCCCGGGCCTGGGCCAGGGGATGACTCCTTTCCTTGGGATCCCCCGAACCTGGGCAGTGTTTTCCTGCTGCCACCCACCTTCCTGCCTTTTGCTGCTGCCCGTGGGAGGCCAGGGATAGGGATAGGGATAACCAGTGGAAATAATGAACTTAAACAAGGCTCTTATTTCTGGCATTTAAATTAATTAAATAATGCATCTATTAATGGCAAGCAAACATTATCTCTTTGATTTGGATTCCATCATCCTGTCAGTCACATTGGAAGTGTTCCAGAGGAAACCTGGGAGACACAAGGAACTGGTGCTCAGAACTTTGCATGGAAAAGATTTACCCTCAGAATGTAGCAAGGTGAGCTGCTGAATTTGCCCTCAAAATGCTCATTTTTATATCCCTGCTGGGAGGCCAAAGCATTTCTTTCCTGGTCCTTTACAAGCTCCGTGTTTTGGTTTCACACTCTGTGTTTCCAAGAGCTTTGCTCTGAAATTTCTGCTCGTGGAAGCCCAAAGCAAACACCTCCTGCAGCCACTTTGTCCCCTCAGAAAGGTTAATCCCAAGTGCAAACAGACCTTGGAGAGGAGGATTTGTCCTTGCCAGCCCTGGGAGGAGGTGGCAGCATGGTCAGGGCTGGGCTGGAGTCTGTCCCTTCATGGAATCCTGGAATGGGTTGGGCTGGGAGGAACATTAAAGCCAATGCCCACCTTGTCCCCCAGCCCAGAGCACTGAGTGCCACGTCCTGTCCTTCCCTGGGCACCTCCAGGGGTGGGGATCCCCCACTGGAAGAGCAGAGGGGCAGCGGGTGCCTGGAGCCAGGGAAGGATCTCGCTGTTCTTCCTCATCCTTCGGCTCCTTGGCAAGGCAGGAGCCCAGAGCTGACTCCACGTTTACCTTTTGAGGTAACAAATTCCTCCCCCCAGGCTGGATGTGCAGTGGGATCCTCCTGCCAGCTCTGCTCCATCAGACTTTCCTGCTGGCACGAGGGGATGGCTCTGGATTGTGTTCCCTGGGCTGCTTGGATGTTTTTGGCATTAATTGGCTGCAGCTCTGCTGAGCAACGAACAGCAGGAGAATAAGGAGCAGGAATGGCCCTGGAATGACAGCCAGGGTGAGCTGGGGCAGAGCTGGAGCTCAACTGGGGCTGCTCCAGGGCCTGCTGTGGAAAAGGGGGGAGACAAGGCACGAGAGTCCAGGGCATCCCAACCTTCTCCCAGGTCTTCCATGTTCTGAGGATGGAAGCCCAGCAGCCTGCTGGGTTAGCTGAGCTCGTCCTGCCAAGTGCTGTGTGGATAAAAAGGGGCTGGGAGAGCTGCTGGCCCCAGGAGAGCTCCAGGGGGGCTGCCAGGGCTCCAGGGAGGCAGGAAAATGCTGATTCCCAGGAGCCTGTTTGCTCTGGGCCCTGGGGGGGCTTCACTCCTGTGTGCTCCGACCCCACAGCTCCGGCTGTTCCAGACTGACCTCGGGATTGGGAACCTCTGTGCTCCCTGGGGAGGGATCAAAGCATGGCCCAAACCCCTGGTTAAGGGTATGGGGGGATTTTGGGTGGCAGAATGTGGAGCTTTGGCCCAGCAGAACTGGGCTGGGGGAGCTGGGCTGGATCCAGGCACCTGGAGCTGCTGCTCCGGGATCTGGGATCCTGGGGCTCCAGGATCCTGGGGCTCTGCTCAGTGTAACAGGGACCTCGGGGAAGGGTCAGGTTGGACATCAGAAGGAATTTCCTCATGGAAAGGGTGGTGAGGCCTTGGCAGGGGCTGCCCAGGGAGGTTTGGAGTGCCCAGCCCTGGAGGTGTCCCAGGAAGGCCTGGCCGTGGCACTCAGTGCTCTGGGCTGGGGGACAAGGTGGGGATGGGGCACAGGGGGGACTCAGTGACCTTGGAGGGGTTTTCCATCCTCAGTGATTCCACCATGCAGGAATTGACCCCCCTAAAACATGGACTGGAATGAGAGAACAGCCTCTGCTGGATGTGTGTTATACACCCACCTTTTCATCAGTATTTCCCCCTTTACCCTTTCTCCCAGTGAACTTTTTTTGTTTTCCAGTCCTTTTTGTGGTCTCCCCCCTTATGCCCAGTCCTGGTTATTGCAGAGCCTGAGCTGTGGCTCCAGGGTGTGGCAGCACCTCCTGCCTCGGGGTTCTCCATTCTGGAATAACCTCCAGCCCCTCCCAGCCCCATCCAGGGGACTCCCTGCAAGTGGGACCTCTGGGCTGGGTGTGAGCTGAAGGAGTTTTCAGCAATAACCTTTACACTGGAAGGAGATGGTTTTAAGGCCCTTCCAACCCAAAGCATTCCAGGATTCCACAAAAACAGCTGGTGTGTGGCAGCCCAGCAACATCCATGTCCAAAGGCTGGGCTTTATCCCTAAAAACCAGGACAGATCCCGAGCTCAGCCACCCCTGGCAGTGCTGCTGTCTGTCCTCCTTGGGGCAGTGACACATAACCAACGAGCCTTTCCAAGGAGCTGCTCCCTAATTCCCAGAAATCGTTTGTCTCTGTGTCTGCCTTGATTTATGTGCAGCTCAGCCACTGTTAAAAATAATCCAGCCCTGCTAAAATTATATTGTCTCGTTGGGAACGAGGGGGCTATAAAAAGAGGAGTAAAAAGGTGTTGGGGAACAACAGTTGTGCTCTGAGGGAAAGGAGTTTGTCCTTTGCCCTTGCCAGGGACACTTCCAGAGGCAGGGATAGCCCTGGCACAGGTGGATCACCCAGGGAAAGGCAGGAGCTGGTCCCCAGTTTCCCCCTGCCATATTCTATCCATGAGAGTGGACAGGAAAGACTTCAATTCATCATTTCATTAATCATTTATTCATCATTATTTATTCACCTTTTAACCTGTGATTTAGGCAAGAACCAATTACTGAGCTGGGCCTTTTGGGTGGTGATTCCTCCTCCTGCCCCACCAGCTCCCTTCTCCTCCTGGAGCTTGGGACACTTGGGATTTATCCTGAAAATACCACGAGCTGCTCTTGTTGTTTTATTAGGAATAAACCCCTGGAGCCTGTAAAACACAATTCCCCGGGATAGAGGCTAATCCTCTTATTTCTACACATTTCTGGATGATTAAATGGCTGGATTATTTCAGGAGTGATTTGTTGCTGGATTGCATCATCAAGGAGATCTGAGGCATAAATATTGGCCTCAGGCTCCAGCTCGGGGCTGTTGAAAGGGGCAGAAGGTGTTTTGGAGACAAAACCCAGAGCAATTCCATGCAGGGAGTGTGTGGAGCAGGAGGTCCCAGCAGAGGCCCAAATCCTGTTGGCTTGTGGAGCTTTAACCTTTCCAGAGGGCAGAAACTGCAGCTTGGCCCAGGAAATCTCGGATCTGATGGTGCTTCCAAGGGAAATCCTCCTCCTGCTGGGCTGGGAATGGGTTGGGAGCGTTTGTGGTGTCTGGATTTGGGTTATGGGGCCTGAGGGAACGGCTGGAGCTGGGTCAGGGGGGTTGGGATGGACAGCAGGGAAAAGCTCCTTATCCAGAGGGGGTTTGGGCACGGAACGGGCTCCCCAGGGTTTGGTCACAGCACAGGGAGAGTTTGGACAATGCTCTGAGGGACAGGGTGGGATTTTGGGGTGTCCTCAGGGCCAGGAGCTGGATTTTGATCCTTACAGGTCCCTTCCAACTCACAGTATTCCATAATTCTGGGGTTATCCCCATCCATGGGGGCAGACGGTCCCTGGGCATGTTGTCACCAGCTCTGAGCATCCTCCTCCCTCAGGCCCTGTCCAGGCTCCAAAGGCTGGGAAACATTTCCCACCTGCTCCCTGGGATGGCTCCATCCCTGCATCCAGGGGGCTCAGCCTCTGGGGGACAGCTGGGAAAACCTTGGGAGATGCCTGCAGGGAGCACCTGCCTCCTCCTGGCACACAGGGAAGACATTCCAGGCTGTGCTTCATTCCCCTCCACGCAGGAATTCCCTGGGATGCAGGTGGGGGAGAGCACCCACTGAGTCTGACCTTCCTTGGGAACAGGGAGAGGGACAGGGAAGGGAAAAGCAGTTGGAGGCTCCCTGGCTGAACATCCTCCCCCCTGGAGCCCTGGCCAGGCTCCAAAGGCTGTGGAACATCCCCCTGGCTCAGCTGCACCTCCCCAGGCCCAGCTCAGGGGCAGGTCCAGCAAAGCCCAGACTAAACCTGCCAGGGGAAGGGTCTCTATGCCCAGGAGGGAGCAGCTTCCAGCTCTCCCTTGGATCTGGGAGGGGCTGGAATTCAGGGAATGGGTCCTGCAGGATGCCTGGAGAGGTTTGGGGGGGTCTGCACTTTGGGGCTTGGCTGCTCTGCTTTGGTTGTGTCTTCCAGGTGGAATTTCCCAAATTATTCCCAGATGGTCAATAAGGAGAGATGGATGCACTGAGGACTCCAGGAATGGTACTGGAGTGAGAACAGAGGGGTTGGGAGGAAAATGTGTCGCTGGAAAATTGTTTGGGTGCTGGAAAATTCCCTGGGTTTGGGTTTGGATGGAGGAAGGGGAGTGTGAGGCACTTTGGCTCTGGGTCTTTCCATCCATTTCTGGTTCTTCCTGGGGTTTTCCTTTTGCAATTGATATCCCAAAACCAAAGTGGTTGGAATATTGGATGGATGGATGGGATGGGAGGTGGCTGAAAATCCCCCTGCAGGGGTTTGGCTTCCCAAGGTTTACAGGTGCTCTTGGAATGACCCAAAGCCCCCAAAATTGCAATAAGAAGAATATTTTGAACCTAATCCTGAGATTAAAACAAGGCTGAGCAGGGAGGGTGGTTTGCTGTGGATTCAGACCCAGAGCAGAGCTGCAAAATGCAATTTCTCAGCTGCTTGGAGAAATTCGGTCGGAAAATAAGACAAAGTAAATATTTACTGGAGCTTGGACAATCCAAGGCGTTATTGCAGTGGGAATTCTTTGCTCTGGAACATTCACACTTTCAGCTGTGGTGTTAATAAACCCTCTGACAGGGGGGCTGGAGCTGCTCCCTGCTCCCCCTCCCTGCTCCCACCTCCTCCCTGAACACAAACCCTGCTGGTTAATGAGCCCACCCTTCCATGCAAATGAGATTCCAAATAATAAGTAATTAACTTTATCAAATTGACATTCCCCTTTCCAACCAAATGTCAACAGTGCCTTTCCAAACAAGGCAGAGCTGCCCTTTGCAGAGCTGGGGGGGATCCAGTGGCTTGGAAAATGCAGGAAGACCCAAACAAGGGCAAATTATCCATTTTTGGGGGCCTGTGGTTTATTGTTTGTTGCTGTTCCAAGGATTCTGGGCTGGGATAACTCCACCTGCCCCCAGATACCCACAGACCCCTCTGTGCTAGTCCAGGTGAAGCTTTGAGATAATTCCAGCTTTAAATGGTGCTTAAATATTAAAGCAGTTTTAGCTGAGGTGGAAAACACGGGAGAAGAGAATTCCAGCCTGGATTTCCACCTTCTTCCCAAGCTCTGGGATTGACACCTCCGGTTTTTAGAAAGAGAAAAAAGAAATGATGGATTAGAAAACGTGGCTCTGAGTGGAGGCCAAGCCCCCCAAAACCAGGAAAATTTGCAAACTGGGAAGTTCCTTTAAAAAAAAAAAATGGGAAAAACCCAAGTGTTTAATGTCCTGCATGGAAAGAAAATCCCTTTTCCATGGTAATTTCGTCAGGAATTCTTTTCCTACTGGAAAATCCCCATTTTCTTGGCGTGGTGGCTGCCCAGGGCTGGCCAGCAGGGCAATCACAAGCTTTGGGTCTGATGATTCAGGTGAAATAAAAATGGATCTTTTAAATTTTTCTGGAGGTTTCGATTTCTCATCGGATCCCACAATGGTTGGGGTTGGAAGGGATCCCAGGGATCATTTATTCCACCCCCTGCCATTCAAGAAGGTGCCAATGGCATTTGTGGCAACCACAAACTGGATAATTTTCAATTTAAAGGATGATTTTGATGGGGAAAAAATGGGATGGGATCTGAAAACGCACCTTTAATTCAACCCAAAATCCATCTTTTAATTAAGATTGGGGAGAAAACCCCCCAATCCCAAACCCTCAATGTCATCAGTGGAAATAATCCGTGAGTTTAACCTTTCCTCACACACCTGGAGAAGGAATTCAGGGGGAATCCCAGAAACTTCTCCGGATAAACAATCCCAGGGAGCTGCAGCTCAGTGGCCCTTTGTCACGAGCCTCCTTGTGCCAATATTGACTTTAGAACACCTACACTTTGTTCTCCTCCTTCCCAGGACGGCTCCCGAGTGCTGGGAAAACAAACCTGTGTCCCAGGAAAACAAACCTGCCAT
>NW_020884997.1:65951-73497 GCF_003945725.1 Corapipo altera
GCTGAGGTGACAAGGGAAGCAGGAGCTCGTTCAGCAGGAAGCAGGGAATGCACACAAAGCGATATTCCTGCTTTGCACAGAGTCCAGGCTTGGCAGGAATGGGATCAGTTGTCTGGGAAGCCAGAGGGGGAAGCAGGAAAAGCCAAGTGGCCGCTTGTCCCTTCCCCATCCCTGGGCGTTGCTTTTCCTCCTGCCCTACCCACATCCACGACTCTTCTGGGAATCCCAGACTGCTTTGGCTTGGAAGGAAGCTTAAAGCTCATCCTATTCCACAGGCAGGGACACACTCCACTATCCCAGGCTGCTCTGAGCTCTGTCCAACCTGGCCTTGGCCATTCCCGGGATGGGGAGGTGTTTCCCAAAGCAACGTCGCTCCCACCCCGCTGCCAAGAGTGACCCATCCCACGGCATTCCTGGCTCTCCCAGCCCTGGCAGGTGCAGCTGGAGCAGGGTTGGCTCTCCCTGCACCCTCCCAGCCCTTCTCCCCCAGCCAGGCTCCCGGATCCATGTGGGCTGCGCTGCTCCAGCTGCTCCAGCTGCTCCCGCCTTGGCCCTGGGACCTGGAAAGTTGGGATCCAGTAACATTTTGTCTGGTTTTACAGCTCACAAGGCTTTGGGAAAATTTGTTCCTCATTTTCTCGGATCAGGCCGTGCTCCTGTATCCCGGATTTTGGGGGATGGCAAAGGGAGGTTGTTCTTCCTGCACCCACCAGTCGATCCCAGGGCTCCCAACATCTCGAATTATCCTGGGCAGGGAAATGGCCCCAGTTCTCCCCTCAAATATCAGCTACAGCCCAAACTAACCCCAGGGAAGCTGTGTGGGTTTATCCCAATGGAGCAGCAGGACCAGGCTGCCACAGTTCCTGTGCTTCCCAAGGCAGATGGACACTGATGGTTTCAGGCTCGCTTGGTTTGCCTCCTTTGCCTTTTTCCATGGAAAGGTTCCCAATCCCACCCCAGAGCTCCCTGCACACAAGGCAGCTGCTTCTCCAAACACCAGCACTGCCTCCCTGGCACTGCAGGAATTCCATCCCCAGAATTCCCAGCCTGAGTGGCGCAGGGTTGCTCCAGAGGGGACCCAAACCCCGTGTCACAGATCCCCTGTGGTTCCCTGGGGAACATCCATCCCTCCTCCACACCTCGGACAGGGGGTCAAAGCCCTGCCAGAACACCCCCAAACACACCTTCCCTTCTCCAGGTGAACACCCCCAGCTCTCCCAGCCTGGCTCCTTCCACCAGAAGGAATTATTCACAAATATTGACTATTTAGATGTTTTCCCACTTCCACCTTCCTGGGCAGGACAATTCCTGCTCTCACCTCCTCTGGACCAACACCAGGAGGTGCCTGGCCCTGCTCCCCCCCCTCCATTTCCTCGGCCCTGCAATCAAAAGCCATTTCTGGTAAATGTGTTTGCTTTGTGCTGAATTACCCACGACGCTGCCAAGTACAACCACACCAGCTGCTAATTAGAGTTGAGCTTTTATTACCAAAAAGTCTGCTCTGTTGATATGGAAAATGGGAATAAAAAGTCATTTAACCTATTGTGATGTGAAAATAAACGATGACTTGTTGGTTTAATTAAACAGTCTATTTATCCAGGCTCGCAGTGTTTGAACACAGGCAGGATTACGAGCCGCGTTCCCGGCTCCGATGCCGGCCTCGGGATAATCCCGGGCTGTTTGAAGTGACAGTTACCTGCTAAATGGCCCAGTGATCCCACCAGGAATCTTTCAGCAGGAGTGTCCGAGGGTTTGCTTCCTTCTCCTTCACACCCACCGAGGAACAGCCACGTCCTGCTCCTGGGATTATCCCTGAACAGGGAATGGCATCAGTTCCCTGCAGCCAGGTGTGTGTGGGCAAGTTCTCTGCTTTCCAAAAACCCTCCTGCTGGGGGGGTGCTGGGTTGCACGGAACAGAGAGCTGGGGGGGTTCACCTGGAGAAGAGAAGGATCCAGGGAGAGCTGAGAGCCCCTTCCAGGGCCTAAAGGGGCTCCAGGAGAGCTGGAGAGGGACTGGGGACAAGGGATGGAGGGACAGGACAAGAGGAGAGATTTAGATGGGATGTTGGGAAGGAATTCCTGGCTGGGAGGATGGGGAGGCCCTGGAATAGAATTCCCAGAGAAGCTGTGGCTGCCCCTGGATCCCTGGGAGTGTCCAAGGCCAGGCTGGAGCACCCTGGGCTAGTGGAAGGTGCCCCTGCCCATGGCAGGGGGTGGGATGGGATGATCTTCGAGGTCCCTTCCCACCCAAACCATCCCGTGGTTCTCTGAAAGCCTCTCCAGCAGCTCTGCCCTCCTGGATGAGCTGCCCTGACCCTGCAGGGGCAGAAGGGGAAGAACCCCCCGTTTAACATGTCCGGGTTTGGGGTGGGCTCGACGCTTCCCCTTTAAATCCCCGCAGCTCCCGGAGCCGCCGCTCCAGGAGAGGCCGAGCTTGTCCCGGCTGTTTACTCACCCCTTCACACTGTTTGTGTAGCCACAAGTCTCGATCTTGTATTTATCTCCTCTTAAAACAGCTACAGTTTATAGTTTAAACACATTAATCATCTCCGAGCCTTTAAAGGGCTTTTAAGTGGAGACACTGGTTTTGTTTGACTTTTAATTTTGATTTCAAGTCTCCCTTTCCGAATCGGAGGCAAGTGCTTTGGAGGACGTTGAAGGAGCACCAGCTCCTATGAACTGTGAGCTGGTTAAGCGTGGCCACATCCCAAAAAAACCCTGCAGGGAGCTTGGAGGGACCCTCTGGGGTGGGATCAGCACCTAAAAAACCCCGTCCAAGGAGGGAACTCAGCGCTCTTTTGGGCTGTGTTGCCTCGAGCAGTTATACCATAATACTCATGTATTTATTATAGATAATAATAAATAATATTATTTAATATTTTGTGCTGGAGCTGCTCAAGGATTTTAGCAAAGCTGCTGTTGTAGAATGACAGAGTCACTGAATGGTTTGGGTTGGAAGGGGTTTAAAGCCCTTCTCATTCCACTCCCTGCCATGGCCAGGGACACCTCCCACTCTCCCAGGTTGCTCCAACCTGGCCTTGGACAATTCCAGGGATCCAGGGGCAGCCACAGCTTCTCTGGGCAACCTGTGCCAGTGTTTTACCACCCCCATTGGAAACAAAACCTCTTATGGCTCAGGAAGGTGTTGTTGGGAGGAGGGTGTGCCAAGGGAGGGCTCGTGGGTGCCAAGCCCTCGAGGTAAAAGGCATTAAAACTCAGGAGTGCCGGGCTGGAATTGGCCAGGAAGGTTTCCCTGGAGGGTGACACGTCCTTGGTTTCCCTGGGAGCTGGGTGCCTGCTCTCTGTGATGGTCATTTTAAGCAATTTTGTGAATTATCTCCGTTTTCTGACAGTGGTGATGTTTGAACTCCACCAAAGAGGTTCAGATGAGATTCCCAACAACCCCCAGGGAGGTTATTCCTGCACCCCTGCAAAATCCTGGCTGTAAATTGGGACAGGCACGCTGGGGTTCAGCTCCCCCTGTGCCAGTGATGCTGTTCCCACACATCCTGCTTTTCAGGGAGTGGAGGATGAAAGGCCCCAGTGCCAGGCCCATGTGCTTGTTGTCCTTGTGCCCAGTCACCCCAAACTCCCTCGTTTTCTTTATTAATTTCCATCAAATTAACCTGTATCTGGCTGGAGACCCCAGTGCACCAAGATTCTTTTTATTTTTATGTAAAACCATCAGAAACAAGTGAGGTTGGAGGTGAAGTGTCACATCTGCAGCTACAAATCCCCTCCAGGTTGGGCCAAACATCCCATGGTCTAACCTTATATATCCTTTAATTGCAGAGAAATATCGATTTGCTACAAACCCACTTCTACTAGGACAAGCTGGGCATCAAAATCCAAGCCCTTACCCCCAAAACCTGCCCCTGAAGTGCCTTTCCAGCCCCGCAGTTGCAAGGAAAGCTTTTTCCAGGAGATGTCAGTGTGGCACAGGAGTTCGAGCCGCGTTTGCCACCGAGCGAGGAACCCACCGAGAGCCACCCTCCGGCCCACCCCCAATTCCAGCTCGTTCCCAGCTCGCAGCATTCCTTCCCTCGCGGGTGGAGGGAGGGTTGGATGTGCCGATCCCGTGCCACGGGAAGGCTCCACGGTTGCTGTCAGGGTGAGGGGGGGTCTGGCCAGCCTCCTGTGTCCCACACCTTCATCCTCCTGACTCCACCGGGCTTCTCTCACATCCCCAAAAATCCCGCTTGGAATGCCCTTTCCTTCGTTCTGTGCATCAGAAACAATAAGCAGGAAAAGGTGGCACTGTATTAATATTTTGGGGTAATTTTTACGCACCAGAAGTCACCAAAATGGGGAGCAGGAGAAGCCCATCCCCTGTCGTGGTGCTTCTGGTCACCCCCTGACTTAGTGATCCAGGAGGGGGTAAGGCAGGACTCCATCAATGTGGGGAAATGTGGATGTTTGGGCAGTGTTTTCCCTGGATATCCCTGATGGGACATTCTCCCTGCAGAGCCAAGGTGTGGGGAGAGCTGGAGGTGGCTCCACGTGCAGGGATCCAGGTGCTCCCTGGCCTGAGCCATGGGTGGGCCCGGAGGAAGGAATGGGAATTATTAGGTAGAAACCAGCGGGACAGAAAATGGGAAAACCATGGAATATGGAACAGGCCATGGAACATGAGGAACACATGGAACACAAGGAACACGAGGAACAATCCCAGAGGACCACGGCTCCAGCACAGCAGGGGGTTGTTCAGCTCAGGGATGCCTCGTGCTGGCTGGCACAAGAAGTTTTTTGGGATCAGGGTTTGGTTCCTGGTGTGGCAATGAGCTGGTAACTAGAGCCCAGTGTGAGCTCCTCCTGCTCATCCCGGCCCTGGCCCTCCTGCAGAGCTGCTGTGATGCTCTCCATGGTCTTCTCTGGGATTTTTCCATGATCTCCATGATGTTATCCCTGGTGGCCTCCTCGGTGGTGTCCGTGAGGGTCACCCCGATGGTCACCCCGATGTTCTCCCTGATGGTCCTTTTGATGGTCTCCTCCCTGTCCTGTTGGCACAGGCTGCCGGTCCCTGAAGTGCCCGTGATGCATGTTGTCCCTGGGATCCATGTTGTCCCTGGGATCCATGTTGTCCCTGGGATCCATGTTGTCCCCGGGATCCATATTGTTCGTGGGATCCATGTTATCCCCGTGATCCATGTTGTCCCTGGGATCCATGTTGTCCCTGGGATCCATGTTATCCCCGTGATCCATATTGTTCATGGGATCCATGTTATCCCCGTGATCCGTGTTGTCCCTGTCCAGTGGGAATTGCACAGCACAGGCTCATTTCGCCCAGAGAAGCTGTGGCTGCCCCTGGATCCCTGGAAGTGTCCAAGGCCAGGTTGGAGCAGCCTGGGATGGTGGAAGGTGTCCCTGCCCATGACAGGAGCCCCCCCAGCTCCCTCAGCTGCTACTCCCAGGATTTACCCAACCGACCCCCTCCCCAGATCCATCCTCAGGGCAGAGCTGCCTGACAGGAGCTGTTCCCAGCAGCACCACCCTCCCCCTGACTGATTCCCTGCCTTTCCCGTGCTCCAACACACGCCCTGTTATGTCTTATTGTTTAATGGGTACTTGGCACATCCTCGGAACGAGCCTGTCTGGGACCCATTGGAGATAAACTCTCCCCCATTAACATCAGCTGGAAGTTTTTATGGGCCTGATGAAAAATCTACCTGGGACAAATCACGGCTTTATGTCTTCGGGAAGGAAGACCTGAGAGGCCTGGGAGAGGCTCATCAACCATTCAGATGAAGGGATAATTTGTCTCTCATCCTCCTTAACTGGGGGCTCGGGGATCCTTCCTGGGTAAATACAACATTCCTCTGCCTTCTTGGCACGGGGAGAAGGGCAAAGCCCCTTCCTTGGCAGCTGGGAGTGAGCCCCAGCAGCCACCTGATCTAGTGAAAAATACTGTTTGCTCCTAATTAGGCAAATTGGTGCAGATGAGGTCGCTGCCCCCCGGGGATGTCCCTCTTTGAGCCCCCCAGGGAACCCCCCCTTTGTGCCCCCCAGGCTCCTGATGAGGTTTCTCTGACCCCCAGGGAGGGGTCTGGGGGCTCTGCCACCATGGGCAGCTTTGGGGATGTGACAGGGGGATCAATGAGGGGGGCAGGGGGTTCACACCAGCCTGTGCATGACAAATATGGATGAGATCCCATCCCACCCCACATGCAGAGGGTGCAATCAGCTGTGGGAACACTCCTGGCTGGGTTTGCTTTGTGACCTTCAGAGGCCACCTTCTCCTCCCCCATCCACCTCTTCCTACACAGCAGAATTCACATCTTAATTATTCCCTGTGATCTGAGCTCCCTGTGGCAGGAGCAGAGGAAGGGAAGGGATGTTAAACACGGGGACAGACAAGGGAACAACCTGGGGGTCAGCCCAGGAAGGAGCCTGGAGCTGGGCAGTGCTGCTGCTCCCAGGGAAACAGGGAATCCAGGAGTGGGGTGGGCTGGAAGGGACCTTGGGAAAGGATTCCTGTGTCCAGCTCTGAGCTCCAACATCAGAGGGACGTGGAGATGCTGGAGAAAGTCCAGAGGAGGCCCTGGAGCTGCTCCCAGGGCTGGAGCCCCTCTGCTCTGGAGCCAGGCTGGGAGAGCTGGGGAGGGTTCCCCTGGAGAAGAGAAGGCTCCAGGGAGAGCTGAGAGCCCCTTCCAGGGCCTAAAGGGGCTCCAGGAGAGCTGGAGAGGGACTGGGGACAAGGGATGGAGGGACAGGACACAGGGAATGGCTTCCCAGTGCCAGAGGGCAGGGACAGATGGGATATTGGGAAGGAATTCTTCCCTGGGAGGGTGGGGAGGCCCTGGCACAGGTTGCCCAGAGAAGCTGTGGCTGCCCCTGGATCCCTGGAAGTGTCCAAGGCCAGGTTGGATGGGGCTTGGAGCAACCTGGGCTGGTGGAAGGTGTCCCTGCCCATGGTAGGGATGGGATGGGATGACTTTAAGGTCCCTCCCACCCCACCCCTCCCATGCCATTCCCAACTCTGTACCTGTGCACGTGCAGAGGTGCCACTGGAGGTCCCTCAGTGTCCCAGAGCCAGCACAGAGCAAGTCAAGAGCGTGAATTTTTTTAATATTCCAGCCGAGCAGCCCTTGGCCAGAATTCCACCTTTTTATTAAAATCCGGCCCAAAGCCTCCATCCACGGCAGGATTTTTTCTGCCTTTAAGATCTTAGTGCTTATAAATGTCATCACCCCTGGCTTTTATTCCGTTCCATGAACTCTGGCAGGCTCGGCGGGCGGGATCGTTCCCAGGAGCCGCCGGGCGGGTCGGGAGCTGCCGGGCCCGGGAAGCTGCTGCCGGAGCCTTCCCGGTGCTAATGCCCCGTAAATAATCCTGATGGGAAGAGACGCTGTCGGCTCCCATCCGTCAGCCCCCCGCGCTCACACGGTGCCAGTTTGCTCTGTCCTTCCGAGTTCTGCCAAGGCGGGGAGAGCAGGAACAGCCCGGGCCGGGAATCGCTCACCAGCCGCGGGTGGGGCGGGAGCGGAGCCCGGGATGCGGAGCCTGGAAATTCCCGCGGGATGCGGAGCCTGGAAATTCCCGCGGGATG